>NW_004567111.1:44866219-44868226 GCF_000260355.1 Condylura cristata
TTGACTTGGGTAGGGGCTGGGGAGTGTTGCGGGGAGTAACAGCATTAAACCTGCCAAGTGTGCAGAAAAAGGCAAAACAGTAAGATTTTCAGTGTGACACTCCCTTCTTGGGGCCTCCCTTTTCTTGCCTTCCCTTTATGCCCCCTCTCTGAATACTGTACTTTGCTCTTTGTTGAGCCCTGATGGGCTGGTCTAATGGGCCTAGAGGAAGTCAAAGTGAAATATACCTCATTTATTAGTTTCCTTGTTCCAGAAGTAAAGACATTCATAGCAATGTGCTTTACTGTATTACCCTTTCCTGGTTACCTGGGAGGATGTTTGCAAAGAGGTTGTTTAACTTTGAGGACAGAATTTCTAGTAGCGGAATCTGAGAGCTTGTCTTTTGATTGCCTGGGAGGAGGAGAATATGGGGAGGGAAGATCATTGCCATTGGGGTCACCCTCACCCCATTAGGCTAGTCCCACTTAAGGGAGAGGGCAAGGCCCCCACTCAGCAGTGCTCTGTACGAGGACTTTCAAAAGCTCTTGACACCATTGAAAAGTCACATTAGGTGAGTTTATAAAAGGGTTTGGAAATCACAGTGAAGTATGAACACAGGCTGTGGAGAAGCAAACAATGATTAAGGGCGATGTCTGCTGGGCTGCTCGAGGGACCTTTATTACATTTTATCTAACAGCCTCATTAATGGTCTAGAAGAGGTAGACGCTAATAGAACTTTAATTAAATTCGTGGTTGATATTAAATTGAAAGTGATTGTGAAGCTCAGGGAAGGCAGAAAGGCAACCTAAGAGTACGTGAGAAGTAGAAGATAAAATAAAATTCGCATTGCCAGGTGAAGAGAAGTGTCTTCAGAATAACTTGCAAAGAAACAAACTGGATTTCAGAGATTGGCTTATTGTATCTGAGACACTGTCCTGAATGACCGAGAGGTGTAAGCTCTTTTGTTCTTTTCAACAACATGTTGGAGTAGGTGCTAACCTAACCCTCATTTTGCAGGTTCGGAGACAGAAGCAAGAGGAGGTGGTGTGGTGTGCTCAAGGGACCCAGCCCACAGTGTTTGCCAAATTCTACAAGTTAAAAAAACAAACAAAAAAAATCCCCTGAGTGTTTCTCTTCTGTATTTCATTTTCTCTAGAGCTACAAAGCAGTAGTAAAATCATACTTTAAACACCTTCCTGGTTATTTGGCTTCAGTGGAAATTTACATTTTGTGTATTAGCCTAGGGATAGCCTATTTAAAGAAATGTTCCTCAAATCCATGCGCTCAAAGTACCCATTTCATCACTACATGAGCTTGGGCCTCCAGTCAGCCGACAGAGTGGGGAGCAGAACAGGCAGATCGACGAAGTACACTGCTGAGGGGAGCAGTGGGCAGGTCAGGAGAGGTCTGCCACGCCACGTGGGTCACCTCTGGGCCAGGGATTGAACTAGTGAAGTGGCTGTGGCCAGCTTGCAGTGCTGCATCCTGACCCGTTGTGCCACCAGCAGGTCTAGGCTCTGCATTTCTAACAAACTCCCAGTGATACTGCTGCTGCTGTTCTCAGAATCAAGCTTAGGATAGTAAGCCTGTTGGGGTTGCTTGACTGGAGTCAGAAATTGTGCTGGAGGATCCCACGAGTCCTTCCCAGCTATTATTTGGGATCAGAGTGTAGCTTAAAGTAAGTCACAAAGGTACAAAAGTGGACTCACAATATTTCACTCTTTGGTCTCTGAAAAACTCCCTGCCAGTGTAACCTGCTTCCCCGCAGCAACAGTGAAGTTGGGAGGGCTGCTGGACATAATGGCGCAGAGTGTCTTTGGATCTCTGCCATTGTACTTTTAGGTCGCCATTATTACTTTTATTTCTGAGGTGAGGAAATTGCCAGCAAGTGCTGTGGTCTAGAACCCAGATCTGCCTTCAAGAGCTTGATAATATACCTCAAACTGCTTCTAAATACCTCACAGAGCACAGAGAAAGTGTGGGAAGGGTAGTATTTATAAACCCAAACATGATCAGTCTGCTGGGGTT
>NW_004567111.1:44869001-44895071 GCF_000260355.1 Condylura cristata
GCTTCACCTGAGACAGAGTGGGGAGCAGAACAGGCAGATCGATGAAGTACACTGCTGAAGGGAGCAGCGGGCAGGCAAGGAGGGGTCTGCTGTGCCATATGGATCACCTCCCGGGCAGGGATGGAACTTGCACTGAAGAGGCTGCGTCCAGCTTGTGGTGCTGGGTCCTAACCCGTTGCTCCACCAACGGATAGGTCCTTGCCGTTTTAGAGCTGACAATGAAGTGGGACAGATGGACATGAGTGAAATAAGTACATGCATACTCAATTTTAAAAAAGCCTTTCTTTGGGGTCCTCCCTGGTGGCACAGCAGGTTAAAGCACTGCACTAAGAAGCTTAAGCCACTTCCGCATGAGTTCGATTCCCGCCTGCCCCGGAGGAGATCCACACGGCATGGCAGACCTCTCCTGACCCGCCCACTGCTCCCCTCAGCAGTGTACTTCGTAGATCTGCCTATTCTGCTCCCCACTCTGTCTGTGGTGAATCCTCTCACCCACAGCATCTCTGGCCTGTGCCCCAGCTCTGTATGAATAAATAAATAAATCTTTTAAAAAAAAAGCCTTTCTTTGAAACAATAAGACACATAGCAAACAGGGTTTGCTGTAGGGATAGTGTCAGTGCTGATGTTCCTAAAAAGTTACTTTTTAGAAATTAATTTGTTTTCTTATGCCATTTTAAATTTGGGGACATTATTTGATTTCTCCCCTCAGGTCTTTTCCCCACAGTTCCCCCAACACCATAGCAACCCATGCTCCATCTCTTCTGTCCCGTGCGCTCTTCTCGTCCCTGTTTGGAACTCCCTCTCTTCCCTGCTGAATGCCTCAGGTCTATGGTCAGCTTGCCTTTTTTTTTTGACTCTTTGTTCAGTTTCTCTGTATTCCTCATATAAGTGAAACCATCTTATATTTATCTTTATTCCTCTGACTTATTCACTTAGCACAGTCCCTTTCAGCTCCATCCATGTTTTCACAAGTGGCATGAGTTCCTCTTTTCTGATCACTGAATAGTATTCCATTGTGTACATCTGCTACATCTTCTTGATCCACTTACCTGTTTTGGGGCCCTTAGATTCATATCTTAGCTATTGTAAATAGTTCTGTAATAACATCATAGTGCAGGTTTCCTTTTGAATTTGTGTGTGTGTGTGTGTTTTTTTTATCCTTTGGGTAGATTCCTAGAAGTGGAATTTTTGGGTCATAGAGTAGCTCCATTTTCAGTGTTTTGAGGATCTCCACACAGCTTTCCATAGTGATTGGACCAGCTTGCACTCCCACCAGCAGGGTTTCTTTTCACCATATCCTTGCCAGCAATTATTTCTATTTGTTGTAATATGGGCCATTCTCATAGGTGTGAGGCGTATCTCATGGTGATTTTGATTTGCATTTCCCTGTTACCTAGTGACGTCGAACACTTTTTCAGAAGCTGATCATTTGTAGTTCTTTGGAGAAGTATCATTTTAGCTCTTCTGAGATGGCAGTTTTCTTGCTGAGTCCTCACCTTGTTTTTCATGTGTGTAACTGTGTCCTCATGTTCTATAGTAATTAGGAAGCCAGTCATATTGGATTAGGGCCCACCCTAATGACCTCATTTTACATTAATTAACTCTGTAAAGGACCTAACTCCAAATAAATTTGCATTCAGAGGTACTAACTGTTGGGACTCAAAGAATTTGTGATGGAGCCGAGGTAGGAGAAACACAAGCATGTTCTCACAGAAGTGTAAGCAGATTTATGTTAGAAAAGGCTTCGCTGCGAACATGAATGGAAGGTAGAGTAGGCTGAGAGCAAGAGGCCAAGCTGAAGCATTTGTGAGAGGCCGAGCTCAGTTCCTGCGCTGTGACACGGGGAACTTACCCCAGGGAGCATGTCAGCTCTCTTTTCTGTCTTCTGTTTGACTTTATTGCATCTCTATGCACTAAATTCTAATGCTATGAGAATCTATAAGCTACTTTATAAGTTTTCCTTTTTCATTTCATCAAATGAGGTACTACAAAATTTTACAATGGGGTAGTACTGTTGCAGGGCACCCCAATGTGAATTGGGTTGCCTGTCTGTGGGTCCTCACCCACGCGCTTAAGATTCAGTCATATTATGGACACACACAAAAAGGTTCAATAATGGATTTGTTTACAAGGAGAAAGGTAAAGGAACAATCCAGGGAAAGAAAGAGAGAAATACAAGTTAACTAGAATGTTCTACCAGTTCTGCTGACTTGGACTCCACCAGCATGCTGAAAACCGATCAAGAGCCAAACGGCCAGCCGGGAACCACCAAGCCAAGAGACCCCCAGAGCCCACATGTCTGGTTTTATCCCAACCTGGCTGCTCATCCGCCCTCACGTCCCAGCATGCTTCTCCTTGGTATTGATGGGATTAGTAGTTCCAATATCTGGAGTGGGGGCGGAGTCCATGAAACCTGTACCTGTTACAGAACCACCATGTTAGAGTTAAAACAAAACAAAAAATTTGTTAATCATGTAAAGGTAAAGGCAACCACTTTTGTAACTTAGTTATTAAAATAAATAAACAAAATGATTAATTGCATTTTTTGTCAAAATGTAACTTGAAATAAAATTAAGTGAATAGATTAACTGTTTTATTTTTAATTTTTTTTGTTACTCAAAGGTCTCTTTTTAAATAGTTATCTTTTAAAATATGTTTCACTGACTTGTCAATGTCTGAGCATGAAAGATGAAAGAAGATGATATTATCAACTATTGAAAAATTATTTTGCTTTTCTAGTAGGTGATATGTAAGAAAATCTGGGGTAGCAAACCAGAATCAGAATCAACCCTCCCTTTCAAGTAATCACCATCATCATCATCACATGTTCATCACAAGGAACTGCTTTGTGGAGCTTTAAAAGGCACTATATTGGGCCCTCCCTGGTGGTGCAGCAGGTTGAAGCACAGCACTGCAAGCGAGCCACAGCCGCTTCAGTGTGAGTTCAATCCCTGGCCCTGGAGGTGACCACAAGGCACAGCAGACCTCTCCTGACCTGCCCGCTGCTCCCCTCAGCAGTGTGCTTCTGCTCCCCACTCTGCCTCTGGTGAATCCTCTCACCGCCCCTGCACCTCTGGCCTGTACCCCAGTTCTGTATGAATAAATAAATAAAAATCTTAAAAAAAGAAAGAGGCACCATATTGAAGAAGCATATCCAGAAAATGAGCTCTGGTCAGGAAGGGAGGGCATGGGTATCTGAAGCATTGTCCATCATTCCACAATGTGAGTTGTGTATCCTTTGTGTGTAATTCTGTATCTCAAATATGGTGGATGACACACCTGCAATGCTAAGTCATCAGAATTCATCACAGATATTCTTTTTTTCTCTTCTCTCTTTTTCTTTTTTAAAAAGATTTTAGAAGTACAGATTTATTAGAAAAGGAGATGAAAAAGAGAGGTGTTTGCATAGACACTGGCAGGTGAGATAGCTGCATCTTGGCAGGGTGGAAATTGTACCCTGTTGCAGATTTTTTTAAAAAGATTTATTTATTTATGTATACAGAACTGGGGTACAGGCCAGAGGGGCAGGGTCAGGGGAGGATGCACCAGAGACAGAATGGGGAGCAGAACAGGCTGACTGATGAAGTACACTGCTTGGGGGAGCAGGGGCTGAGACAGGGGAGGCCTGCTGCGCCATGTGGGTCACCTTTGGGGCTGGGGATCTAACTTACACTGAAGTGGTTGTGGCTAGCTTGCAGTGCTGTGTCCTAACCCATTGCACCACCAGATGATTCTTAAGTCCAGCACAGTTTGAGGAACACTATCAGAGACAAAGTATGGTGTGTGTGTGTGTGTATGTGTGAATTCCTTGTATCTGCTCTGAGGGTGCAGGAGACTATTTAGAAATATGAAACCAGAAGGAAACTCACCACTGCATAGAATTTCTTAACTTGAATCAATCACTGTATCATTTATTTTAATCTTATTATTTTCCAAAGGAGCAACTGATATTAAGAGGGCTATCTAAGGTCAGCTTAGTCCCATGACTAAGGGGCAGTGTGTGGATTTGTAGCCAGGTCTCTAGTTCAGCGGTTGGCCCTCTCTCTGGTGACACATTGACCGCTAGCCTCACAATGCACTCCCCAGGTGGGTGACACCCAGAACACATGCCAGTGGAGCTCTCAATAGCATTTGAGAAGCTGACCTTTTCCCCAACAGCTTCTTTGCCAAATACCTACGGACTAGAAAGAACTGGATTCCTGGCAGACTCAATTTGGAGGTCACATAGCCTCAGATACATTGATATGGTTATACCAGGCATGGTCCTCACAATGAAAAGGGACTCGATTTGTACTTAAGGTGCTTAATTTTATTTTGTAAGGGGTCATATAATCCTTGCCCTTTTCCAAGTCTGAAATAATAAAATCATACAAGCATTCTGCAAAGTGTGGCCCTGGGAACAGCTCACCATCTGTGCTGCTTGTTACCAGCACACTGACTGGAAAAAAAAGGTCATTGGGCAGGGCTCATGGTCCGCTGGGCTCCACTGATTCCTGGGATTCTGAAGTAATCTCCTGGAATTAATTTTTAACTATCTAGTTGTGCTTCTGAAAATTTTGAGGAAAACATGGAGGAAAAGATGATTATTTTGTCCTAAAAGATTGAGGGGGAGTTAATATGGTCAAAAATGTAAAGTGCATTGTACAAGTCAGACTCGAAGAAATGATTATATTATATCATGAAGAACATAGGCTCTAAAGAAGGAAACTGCTGTGAAGGGCAAAATGTTGCCCTTTTTTTATCCTTTCACTTTAAAGACAGATGGACTCTTAACGTCTCCTGTAATTTTCCTGAGTTTTCTCATGTAAGGCCATGATGTCAACCATCCTTTATTTCTAAAATCCTCCAACCCCTGATCCTCAGCTGTCCCACACCCAGGATATGATGGCAATCCTTCCTGCCTGCTGGTCCCTTAGCATAAGGACTCCAATGTGTGCTGGTGGCTCAAAGTTCACTGTCTTTTGCTATGTCCAAAGGGGTCTATTTCTTCTTTGAGAGCCTGAACCTATGAACCTGCAGAGCTCACAGATGAAGGATGTGAGAAATAAGCTCTCTTGGTGGGTGATATAGAGCAACCCTTGTTCCCTCTCTTGGTTCCTGGACCCACTTTATCCTATAGGGGATAAAGTGCTGTATATTGGTCCCTGGTTTAGCACGTGTGCTGTATCCTTCAGGATGTCCTGCCTTCATGCAGGGTATTGCGTCCTCTTTGTCTTCTCAGTTCTTCCTTTAGAAGATAATTTGTCCCTCGGTTAGGCTAGCAGCTTCTTGGTGAAGGAGAGACCAGTGGTCCTATGGCACCGGGGTGCCCACTGCACATCTCCTTTATTACAAAATGGGTCTGTTGATGTTATGTGGTTGTGGTTATGTGGGCTGTGAGAATGGGAACCACTCAGGAGTCTTCAGAGGGAAGCATTGGCCAAGGCCCTGAGAGAGACAAACTTGAACCATGTGAGTTCTGTAGAGTTCTCCCTCTTTCATCTGGAAGAGGTCCTATTACATTATTGCCCACCAATGGGTTGGTTGGTCTCTGAGGGAAGATGCCACATCAAGACTCAGTGTTGCTATGTTTTGCAAGCTGGGTTTTATTGAGTAGCAGCAGTGGGCAGATTGGCTTGTGAGAGGGATGCCATGCTTTTGGACCACATATAGTCTCCATTTCTGGTGTATGGTTACTGCCTTTCTGTGACTATTGGGTCAGCATAATCAATACACAGATATTTTAAAATTTCCTCATTTTCAATGTCCAATATGGTATTTTTTTTTCAAGTAAAACTCACATAATCAAGAACTTTTGGGGTCCTCCACAATTTTTAAGACTGTACAGTGGCCTCAAGACCAGAATGTTTGAGAAACACTGCCCTAAATCAATCATTATGTCTCTGACAAGATGGAAGTTATTGGGCCATATGCCTGTCTCATCCATGCAAAAGGAATGGGGCCATGTCAACTGTTTCTGAAACTCTGTGAGGGTGAATGGGGGCAAGAAACTCATGAAAAAAATCTAGTAGCTACTTTTGGGTGGGATAGTACTGTCACCCAATCGAACAAGCCACCCAGGCTTTTTGTTATTACTTCATGGATAACTTGAGAATAAAGGTGGTGATTCCACACTGCAAGTTTAAATTCCAGTTCAAAAACATTGACCATCAAGGGCTCTGGTGGAGGTGCTAAGCTCTCACACGGGAGCCACAAAACCAGGTAATGGACATCTACCACACTGGAGATTTTCTAGCCCCATGATTTTAAACATTGCCCCAGAAATATCAGCTTGAAGTATGTGTGTGTGTGTGTGTGTGTGTGTGTGTGTCATACACAGATACGAAGATGGTGAGCATAACTAGGGTGGTGGCACTTCTGAAGCCCCTAAGCCAAAGGAACACCAGGGAGATTAGATAAGGAACCAAAAATAGGCTGGACAGTGGGGTGGTATCACTAGCATCTTGTTCACTGCCAGCTCTTTTTCCTTCCCCATCAAAGAACTGGAGAAACAAAGGAAAAGGCTGCAATGTTGGTGGGAGAAAGCTGAATGACTTGGTCCCTGAGTTCACAGATGAGAGACAGCACTAAATACACTTAGAAGTGACATGGCGAGTTCACCTGACAGTGAGCTACACTTACGCATTTAGGAGCATTGTCTTTTGGAAGTGATTAGGTGTGCTGTTTCCACGTGTCTGAATAGGAGATATATAATTAGAGGTGAATTTATAGGAACTCGGGGAAGAATGCAACTGGTCTCTGTAGGACTGGGCGGATGCCAGACAGCTAGGGGGAGAAAGTGAGGAAAATGCTTGTAACAAATAATTACATGGTGGGAGCCCAGAGGTGACTGCTCAAGTGAATCAGAACTGTCATGCTGGCTGGGAAGGTAGGGTTGAGGTTGCTGACTCCAAACCAACACCAAGCTGTGTGCTCCCTGCCTCATCGGTGCGCTACTCTGGCACGCTGGGAGTCCATATCTGGTACGCATGTATTTCCCTTCCTTCTCTGGGAAGGAGGCCAGTGATGTCCTGGTTTCCAAATGCCTAAAATTGAAATGTGTGAGATTATGCACTGCTGGCAAATTTACGAAGCCCAGCAAAAGGTTTTGAAATTCTAGTGGGGGTTTGATGACTCAGGAAACTGGGTGATTCCTCTGAAGTGTAGGGATGGCTCGTCTCACAGCTGAAGCCCTGAGGCATAGGAGAGCAGTCCCAGGGTCCAAGCGCTGATCAGCTATGATGGCAGCCATAGACTGGGGGTGAGGGAGGGTGGTGGAGGGTGGGGATGGGGGAGGTGCTGGAGCGTGATCACCCGACCCTGCAATGAGATGAACTAGAGTCCTCAGCGTGATCTGTCGAGATGAAAAAATGTATGAAGTGAAGAATGATGTAATAAAATATTAAACAAAACAAACAAAAAGTTAAAAAGAAAGAAGCGCTTACCACTTGAGACGATGAGGAATATATACAGATATAGGTTATATAAAGTGAAAGCCACCAGCACCTCCATCAGAAAGATAACTGTTTGGTGGGCAATGTTTTTGATCTGGAATTTAACTTGTGGAGTGGAATCAGCACCTTTTACTCTCAAATTATCCATCATAAAAGAGAGATGTTTTCTTTTTCTTTTTTTTTTTTTTAAAGATTTATTTATTTATGTATACAGAACTGGGGTACAGGCCAGAGGTTCAGGGGCAGTGAGAGGATTCATCAGAGACAGATCTGGGAGCAGAACAGGCCGCCTGACGAAGTCTACTGCTGACGCGCGCAGCGGGCAGGTCAAAAAAGGTCTGCCTTGCCATGTGGGTCACCTCCGGGCCGGATCAACTCATGCTGAAGTGGCTTTAGCTTCTCAGTGCTTGTGCTCTGGTCTAACCCATTGCGCCACCAGGGAGGGCTCGAGAGACGTTTTCTTTAGGAAGAAAAGTTACTGTAGGGAGGGTAGACATATGTACAGTTTTAAAGGTAATAAAAGTTCAATAGTATAGTTATATTTTACAACATTTTTAGGAATTGAAATGACTAAGCCACTGCATTAGAATTACATGAGAGATTCTGGTGGCAGTGAATGGTATGGCACCTAGATGTAGGTGGCAGTGATTGCAAAATAAAATGGAGGCTCTAAGGCAAGCATTGATTAGAGGTAAACAGTGTGTGGAGAGGAAAAAGGTTAAGAAATCTAAATAGAGCCATGTGGGAAACGAAGAAGCCAGTGAGTTGCAAGGGACAACAGTGAAAATAATGAGCTCCTCTGGCCGTGTGCTTGTGTTTTTACCTTTGGTCCGTTCTCATTAGCATTTACTACCATACTCTCTGAATAATTATGTACAGCCACTGGGAAGCAAGAGAAAGCAGTCTGGACCCCTTGGGGTGTTGTGGGTTGATACTTTACCACATGTGTGGGTATTTTTAAGATAACCCACAATCACATATTCTGCCATTCAGCTCTGGTTAAGGGAATGCAAACACAGTTAAGAAGATAGACAGAAATATAAGGCAGTGTGTGCCACCTCCAGATGGGAATCTAAGTGGTGGCTTCCAGGGGGAGCAGTAATGGGGAGAGCTCTTGTGGGCAATACTGTTAAGTGCAGGCTGCCAGATACCGGGGGCACCTGGGCAGCTATTTTGAAGAAGACAATATTTGGTTGCAAATTAAAGTGTGAATGAAGGGAGGAGAGACAGGGAGATGAGTGGGGAGATGACTCAATGTCAAACTGCAGTGAAGAGGGCTTATCTTCTCAGGTGACAGAGGGTTGGAGAGTAAGAAACAAACGGAAGAACTTGGTGGCTGCTTGGATGCCAAGGAAAGAGAAGAGTGATGAAGGGTGACTCCAGATTGGGAGGCAGAGAAAACAATGCTCTTGGCAGGAAGGATGCTAATTCAGAATGAGTTTCAATTGTAGCAAGTTTGAGGGACAGGAATTCTGAAGGGAGTAGCTGGTAGTTTTAAAGGTAATAAAAGTTCTCCAGTGGATTCTGAAAGTTCAGAGAGCGTAGACTTGTAATGTTTTGAAGCATAGATGATAGTTTAAGCTAAGTATATACAGTAACTATAACTTTTGATGGAAATAGAGAAATACTCTATTGCATGGAGCAGTTTTTCTCAAATGGGAGTCAGAAGTTTCTGAATTAAAGATCAGCGACTTTGTCCTCCAGACCTGGAAACAAACAGCTCCCTGGAAAAGCTTCTCCCCTTGACCACTGTTAATGTGAAATCCAGAGTCTGACCCTCTTTTCACTTTATTCAATGCCATTGCTTACCTTTGAGTATAGCTGGTCTTCAGTCCATCTTTCCAGGTAGTCTGGGGCAAGCCAGAGAGATGGTGAAGAGGTAGAGTGGGAACTTGAGCAATACAATCAGCCATTCCTTCTTTGTTCTGTCATTGTGTTTTGTAATCTTGTTTGTAATGCTTATTACTTTTAGCTCCCTGTTTCCTTAGGTTGAGAGGCTCCGATGCACACATTTCTGTCTAGTTTATCTTTTCACCTTCTACAAGGTCCAGTAAAGCCTGTGGCATATTAGGTGTTCCATAAACATTAGCTAGAACTGAGTGGAAATGAAATAAATCAAACTGAATTATACTTAAAAGCAATGGTTGTCCTGGCCTGTAGCAGTACAATATAATTGTTAAGGGCATAGGCTTTCCAGTAGAAGACCAGTGAACACTCCAGAAACGTTACACCAAATTGGTGTATGAATGTTTGGGAGAGAGGACAAGAGAATCTGTGCTAATGTTACATTTGCGTGGAAAACACCTTGTTTCAACTAGATCAAATAACCTGCTTACTTAAGCCAGGTCTTATGGTCTATTTGCTACAGCCAGAGATAATAATAATTTTAATTATATTGGCCCTACCAGCAAGTAGTGATCAATGAGATAATATGTGTTAAGGATTTAACTTAGACCTGGAGCATACTAAGTATGCAATACAAAGCTAACTATCATTACTTTTTACTATAATATTTTAACTTGTTTATATGGAATGTTAACACTAGAAGGGAGCTCATAAACAGCAAAGATATCGACCTTGGAATCCACAGAGTTAAGTGGGAATCTTGACTGTTTCCTCTTAGTAGGATAATGTGGACACATTATCACCCAGTAAAAACTTAGTCAGTTAGAATTGCTTGGGCTAGTTAAAACTCACTTTCCAAATCCCTCCCCAGATATTCTGATTAAGCACAAACCATAGAGCAGGTATCACTGACCCCTTGGGAGGGGCAAGGCCTGAGGCTTCAAAAGATTAAGTCAAAGTTTTGCAGTAGGTAGTCCATAAGGCTCATGGATGAGAATCTGGTTCATTGTATTTCTTCAGGAACACTGACCTATCCCCTTTAGCTATCATCCATTCCACCATTTCCTCCAGTCACGTGTGTCCAGGGTTGGTGATGAGACCAGTCTTTCTAGGGTGTGCGAGCAGGTGACCCAATTCAGCTAACAAAATAAGGAGCATCAACGTGCAAGGGATGACATGTGTCGGTGAGAACATTAGATACATGGCGCAGAATATCAGCCAGTAATAAAATGACTTCCCACCACTCCCCCACAAACAGTCATGTCTGGAGATAAAAGTTTCACTCTGATGAGCACAGTTCTCTGCTGCTTTCAAATGCCAAAACGAAGTGAGCTGGAGCAGTGCCTGCACCATTATCATTGGCAGCAACAGTTTCATAATGAGTTTGGAAATTTGACTACTTGCTGGCTTCTGATTCATTAATGTAATAGTAGAAGAAAATTAACAGGGAATGATGGTCTCAGAGGACATCAGGGGAGAAGGCTAAGTCCATGCTGAACTGAGGCAGCCACTAAAACAGTGACGCTCATTTGCCTACAAGCAGTGCAACCCAGCAAGTTCTGTCTGCTCTGCTCCCGCCAGTCCTCTTAGCTGGCGATCGCGCTGTCTCTGCCGAATGGGAACTTTGAAATCCTAGTGCCTATAATAAGCTAGATGAGCTCACTTGTTAATGCTTTTTTCTCCTTCCTGTTATACTTTTCAGTATGTTAAGCTGCTATTTAACTTTGAATTGTCACAATCTGTGGAATTATATAATGATATAATTTCTTTGCTGTATAATTGGTAAAGAACTTTGTGATACTTGGGTTTGGAGGGGGATAAAAACTATAAAGGAATCTAAGGCTATGTTTATATGAAAGAAAAAAAAATCAGTCCCATCGACTCTCCTAAAAATAAGTGAGGCAAAAAGCATAAAGACTTCTTTACTTTTTCTTTCATGCAAAGAATATAATTTGAACCGAATTTCTTTTTCATTTTTATTTATTGTTAGTGGAAGGGGGAGAGATGAGAAGCATTTGAGAACTGGTTCTGTTTAACGGATTAAATTCACATAAAAAAAAGAGTTTGTAATGTTTAATTCAGGTTCAGCAATGGTAATATCATCAGAGTTGAAGCCTGCGTTAAAAAAAAAAAAAGAAAATTTGTAATTATAACTCCTAAATAAAGCTTAAAAGTAGAATCTTGTTTGTCTACGGGGAGGTTTTTTTTTTTTGGTTTGTCTTAATTTATTCATATATTTGTTCATTCACTCATTCAACAAACATTGGCTATCTGTGTTAGATGGTGGCAATAAGGCAGGGAAAGGATCCTCAGTCTCTAGGGGCACACTGATCTCCTCTTGATTGGTTTCCATGGGTTCCTAGATGCACTTCTTCACAGCATGTTTCATATTTTATTAATACTCAAGAAACTCTTGAGTATTTCATCTTTTCCAGCACAGGGTTACATGGTTCCTGCCTGCCCCATGGTGCTATTGTGAAGCTTAACTGGGCTAATGTAGGTCAAGTGTTTAACACTGCTCTTGGGGCCTAGAAGGTGTTTAACAGATGTCTGAAGAAAGACTAATGTAGTTTCCAGGGGAAGCTGTTGTTGGGAAAAGATTGATAGTGGCCCTGGGGTAGGGGTCTTTTTAAAGGAGATGATGGAGAAGGAAAAGGCTTATATCATTTCTTTCTTTCTTAAATATTTATTTATGAAACAGAATTGGGGTACAAGCCTGAGGTGCAGGGGCAGTGAGAGGCTTTACCAGAGACAGAGTGGGGAGAAGAACAGGCAGATAGACCAAACTACACTGTTGAGGGGAGCAGCATGCGAGACGCGTGTGAGACAGCGGAGGTCTGCTGCATCATGTGGGTCACCTCCAGGACAAGGATCCAACTCACACTGAAGTGGCTGCAGCTAGCTTGCAGTGCTGTGTCCTAACCCATTGTGCCACCAGGGAGGGCCAAGCTTATATTGTTTCTGGCAGCAGTAGTTCTGTGCCTCTTCTAGAGCCACCTTCCTTTCTAATAACTTTTGCTTTGGTTGCTTTCTTTGGCCTCTGCCACTCTGCTGTGATTCCCTCTCTCCTTCCTCCCCTCTCTCCCTCCCTTCATCCTTCTCTCTTTCATTCCTCTTTCCCTCCCTTCCCCACTTCTTCCCACCTTCTTTCCCAGTTTCTTTCATTTTTTTTTATATATACTGTTGCCATAAAATCTCAACAATACTTTACTCCACCCCATGTATTCAAGGTGATAGAAGAATAGTCATCAGGAGGGCCCATGGGCTATTGAGTCATTGACTTAATGAAATAGGACAGGAGGATGGGACAACTTGAGGGAGGTGAGCATGATGTCCTTATTACAGCTTAAAGTATCTGAAGACACACCGGTATATTCCTGTGTACCCTATAATAAGTCTTAATCAGGGGATATTTTGATCTCTGAATTATGCAACAAAAGTGTTAATTTATTTGATAAGAAACAAGGAACCTAGAATGAGACACGGGGAAGTGCAAAGAAATGAAGTGTTATTGACTCTTGCAGGGATTGATGCAACTTGAAAAATTCAGCTGTCTGTTCTCCCACACTCATTTAGATATTTTAATTTTCCAGGGCCATAGATCAAAGAAATTATATATCATCTACACATTGAGAACATTTTTAACAAAGAAAGGAGCTTGTTTACTGTCTCCCAAAGAGTCAATCCCTAGTCGAGTCTTTTGCCTCTGTGTGTCTCTCCTACGGATCTGTAAGTTCCAAGAGGACAGGACCACGTCAACTTTTGGTACATGGTGGTGCCCAAGAGTGCACAATATACATCATCTCACATAATTAATTCTGGAAAGTCATTTTGAAGCTCCATTTAATAGATCAAATAGCCTAAAGAGATTCTAAAACAAGTGACAAGCTGAAAAACCTGTGACCAAAGATAACAAGCTAGAAGATGGCACTGAGTGATGATTCCACTAACAGGATTTTAAGCTGTTGATAGAAGTCCAGCAACATATTCTGTTTTTAGGTAATAATTTTTTGAGGGACTGAGAACGGATAGGATTTCAGTCATCTGTAGGGAAGTCACGGTTCAAAACTGACTGTTACTGAGACGATCTAGACATCCATTATGTAACTGGGCTCAGTCTTCACAGGCTGCAGAGAAATCATTTAAAAGGGAGACTTGGGAAGAACAGCGAAACAAAACACACCTTGTCTTCAGCTCACTGATTATAATTTCCTAGTTTTAGTATCTACAAATTAGAAGACCATACCCAAGTCACTGGAGTAAACTCTGGATATAAGGAATTTAAATAGGTGAACTCAGCAGGCTTAGTTTACTAAATGATTTGAATCACTATTTAGTCTGTGTAATTAGATGGCAATTGGTTTTAAATCAGATGAAAATATGCATGAAGAGCAAAGAAGTTGATTCAGTGGTTCACCTGGACATAGTTACTTTCTAGCAATGAGAAAGAAATTTAATGAAATCTAAAAGGAATCTGGATATGGAAAAGTAAAGAGCAAGCATACATACACATGGAAAATAAAATTCCAGCATTGTATCTCTCAAGAAGTTATTGGATTTCATTGGTAAACTTGGTATGGACTGATAAGCATTGTGTTCTATTTGATGGATTTTCTTCCCTACACATTGGAAAAGATTTTTCATAACATTATGAAAAGAGGGTTCCAAACCATAACTAACCAAGAGCTGCTTTCCTTTTAAGGATAATGACTTCATAGAGCAGGAAAGTTTGTTTTAGGGAACTGACAGGGTGTATCTGTAAACACGCAGCTGAATTGGATACAACTGAAAGATTTGGTTCTCAAATTTGCTATGGCTCATTAAGATAGAATTTGGAGTAGAGGGACAATTATTTCTTGGATTCTGATGCTCTTATAGTAGTATAAACAGGCCACAGAGAAATGGAACAGATAAATCTTCTGTGCATCTATTTAACTATACACATACGTATATGTGTGATCATTTTCCTTGGTGCCAAGGAACACAAACACAAGAATATTATTTCTTAAGCTTGCCAATATCCTTAATGGAACTACATAAGCAATTGAACTTAGGAAATATGACTTTCTGAGGTTGTTTTGCTACTATATCACTCTAACTCTTTTTTGTTCATCAACAATCTCTAGTAGTTTTTTTTTTTTTTTTTGTTAATTACTGTTGAAAGTGCTGTCAATCTGCCACTGAGAGCAACTTTCTTTGAAAGTTTCACCTGAGTCTAGAATCTTGACTAAAATAGTCAGGATAGCTGACCTGGTCTTACTCTCTTCCCCTTCTGAAACTTGAGGTTGTCTTTACTTGAGATTATATGTGCATAACAATTAAATTATTTGAGGATGCTAAAATCATGTTCCAGATTAGAAGGGAAGCCCCGCAAAGTTACTTTACAAATACAGTTGACTTTTGAACAGTGTAGCAGTAGGAGCTCAAAGTCTTCACATCACTAACTGCCTGCTGCTAGCCAGAAGCCCTACCTGTAGCTGACTAACACACATATTGTATGGTACTTCTAGATATACTGTACTCTTACAACAAAGTAAGCTAGAAAAAAGAAAATGTTATTCTGCAAACCATAAGTGGATCATTGTAAAAGGCTTCACCTTGTTGACTTCAGGTTGAAGAGGTGGAGGAGGAAGAAGGCTGAGAAATCTTACACACACAGTTCAAATGTCAGTGTTCAAAGGTCACTGGGTGGTTATATGAAATGGGGTCCTTTTTAAAATTTAAGAGTTTTCTTTGGTAAAGCTGTTAGCAGTTTCTCTGCTTGGACAGGAATGGGGGCACCTTGGAACATATCTATTTTTGTTGTTATATAAAACATACATACAACCAAGTTGCCATTTTGATTGTTTTTAAGTGTATAGTTCTGTGGCATTAAATATATTCACAATGTTGTGCAACCACAACTTTTCTGTTTCCAGCACATCTTCATTTTCCCAAGCTGAAAGTCTTACCCATTGAACAATGACTCCCTGTGTCTTCTTCCTACTAAGCCTCAACAACTGTATTTCTATTCTGTCTTGATGAATTTGACTATTATCAATACCTCATAGAAGTGGTAAAAAAAAAAATCAAACAACTTTGTCCTTTTGTGGCTGGCTTATTTCACTCAGCCATATGACACCTTTCAAGGCTCTTCCCTGTCACAGCATGTCAGAATTTTCTTTCTTTTTAGGCTGGATAATATTCCATTGTGTGTATAGGACATCCAGTCCACCAAGCTATCCAGCAGTGATTGCTGATGGTCAACAACTGAATGGTTGCTGTCTTTCCTGTCGTGAATAATGCTGCAGAGAATGTGTTGTACAAATATCTCTTCAAGACTCTGCTTTCAATTAGGGGGGTTATACTCAGAAGAGGGATTGTATGATCATATGGTAATTCTTTTTTTATTTTTTTAAGGAGAACAGTTATGTTTTTCCATTGTGGCTGCCCCATTTTCCACATTTTTTTTTTTCATGCACACAAGAGCTGGGGTGTAGACCAGAGAGGGTGGGGGAGTAAGAAGATTCACCAGAAACAGAGTGAGGAACAAAACAGACAAGTTGACTGAAATACACTGCTGAAAGGAGCAGCGGGTGGGTCAGGAGAGGCTGCTCCATGTGGGTTACCTCCCTGGCTGGGGATCAAGCTTGGGCTGTAGTGGCTGTGGACAGCTTTATAGTGCTGAGACTTAACCCTTTGCGCCACTGGGAGCATATATTTTATATGTAATCTTTTTCTGACACGAAAACAGAAGGTGAGCAGTTCCTCTGTGTTGATTTTTTTGATTGAATCCAGTAGTGTCTCTTCCTTTGGTGTTCAGTACAAGAAGGAAAGAAATGGACTAATGGCATACAGGACATGTGGCCTTTACTAATTGTATTTGTGTTTCATTATACTCAGATGAATAAGAGAACACTTTCACATGTCTGAGTAAATGAAATGATCAAGAAAAAAATATGTCCCATATATGTTTAAAGGCAGAGGAAATGTCTACCTAAATTTAGAATGGTATGCATGTATAGAAATAACACTACAAATAGTTTTTAATTGGCCCAATTACTTCTAGATCATTGAGGATCTCTATATAATTTTTCAATTAACTTGGTTCCTGTGAAGGTTGAGTATATATGTATCTATTTGCAAGGTGCTTTCAGGTGAGTTTTACATTTAAATCTGTGAGTGAAGGGGCCAGTAGATTATCTTCCATATTAAGGATGGCCTTATCTAACCAGTTGATGGCTTGAGAAGAAGGAAACAACAGGTTTCTGTGAGCAAAGGGAATTGTCCTATAGACTGTCTTTAGATTTCACTCATACCATCAGCTCTCTTGAGCTTCCAGTTTGCTGGCCCATACCACAGATTTGGACATGACAGTCTCCATATGGGATAAGCCAATTCCTAACTATTCTCTGTCTCTAGCTTTTTCTTTCTCCTTATTCCTCTCCCTGTCTATATATTCTATTGGTTCTGTTTCTATAGAGATTCTGACTAATATAATTTTTTTTCCTGTATTTACATTTCTTCTCTCTCTGAATCCTCACATTTTGTAACATGAACTCAGGTCACATGCTTTATGTGTTTTCTTCTTTTAGTGGCAAATTAAGATAATTTATTCCATATACTTGTAAAAATATAGAGAGATAAATAGATAAGAATGAGTCAGAGTTCTAGTAAGAAATAGAATTCTGCTCAAAATAATTTAACTAGAAGTGACTATGTACAGGAGTGTACACCAACGTAAGGGCAATAAATAGGCACAGTGAGGCCCTCAAACAAATAGCATCAATAGGAAACAGTTGTCACCCACTAGCCTGAGGATATAGGGGGAAGGAATTGTGGTTCTAGAGCCCAAAACACCTGGAGTCCCGGACAGACAAGAAGGCAGGGGCTGTCACTGAAAGAGATAGTCACAATCAGAGTATAATGAAAGCAAGAAGCAATGGAAGAAATACCTTGACATTTTTCTTACCCCCCCTTCCTCTCTGATCTATCAGTGCCTCCAATGGCTAAAGCTAACTGATGCCAAGGGCCAGTAGCTAGGAGCTAAGAGTCCAGAAAGGTCAACCTCTCAGGCCCCACAGCAGGGTAGAGGGAATGGATCAGAGGAGGCAAACAGAATAGCTAGCATAGCTTGAGAAGTTTGCAAGATTTTGGTAACAACTAAAGAATAATTACCTATTACCTCCATTGGCTCCTTGGCTTTGATGACTGAGTGAACCAGAGCAGGGACAAGTCCACTGCCCTGACCACTTGGTTTGGATCTGACTTCCACTAGCTATACCTTTGTTTCTAGGGGGACAAAGGCCCCACCTCTAAGCAGAGAGAGGGCTGTCTACTACCCTCACTCAGGTCAGCCATGCTGTCTTCTTTCCTGGTGAGTTGACCTTGGCATCCCAACCATGTTTTCTCTGTGCTTTTCTGAGACCCTCACCTGGCTCCAGCCAGTATCCAGCAGGCCTCGAACTGAGTGAGACCTCTTATGATGGTCACAGATGGTGTAGTTGCCTTGGAACCCTGTAAGGCCTCAATGTGTAGCAAGCTGGTGACATGCAAAGCCAGATGCAAAGAAAAACCTGCCAGGAATGATGCTGAAGAACACAAAAATTGATAAAAATCAACGAACCTTTTCTAAAAGCTTTGGAGAGAATGCATACATGCAAAATTCCAAATAATAAACCTTTTTTTATTTAGCAAACGAAGGTCCCAATTGAGCCATATAGTTTTTTTCTCAAAATGACCCATGAGATTTGCAAATGCATCATCTATTTTTTAGCGAATGAAGAGATAAAATGTGCATGGAGAAAAAGTAGTGTTACTCGAGCTCTTGGGAGCTGGGACCACCAGAGTGGGTGGGTGAATTGTGGAGGGCAGGAAATGTAGTGAGGTGCTCGCTGTCAGGGTCCCACAAGTACTGGACGGAACACCCCCTTAAGTCTCCCACCCTTGGTGCCTCTGCAGCCTCATCCCACTCCAAGCCCCACTGGGCTGTCTTTTACTCTCCTGAAGAAAGCCCCATCCAGCATTGTGCATGAGCTTACACTTCATCAAAACTGGAGAGCTAACCTTTGATTGAAGCTTCAATACGATTCCCATCACTAGACTTAGATCAAAATTTATAAGCAATGGGAAGAACGTTCTGAAACAGCCATGGGTAATAAGACTGGATGGAATAGACATGGGCTTATTTGCAGAGTTTGGGAGAGAGGAGCTAGAGTTCAAAAGTTGAAAAAGAGCCTGAGAATCCCAGCATTTAACTACACACAAAACAAGCAACTTGAGTCACAAGCAAGTGAAAGTAAGAGAATGTAATTATAACCAAAGTGACCCCTATACCCTAAATTCCATTCCTTCGGGTAGTAGCAATTTGTTTTGAAAAGCAGGCACTTTTGATTAGGTAGCAGGCGGATGGGGGATCATTTTGGTTGCCAACTCTGTCTTATGAATTAATTGAGATCATTTCCCAAAAACTGGGAGATGAAAATTTAAAAAAATTAATATTCTTCACAGTATTTCCCTCAAAGGTCAGTACTAGATTCCAGAAGCTATAGCCACTTGGGGAGAATATTGTGACTTTGTTCATGTCTCAGTGTAGGACTCCATAAAAGGAGCAGAAGGGAAGAGGCCAATAAATCTTGAATAAAATTTACATTAAGCAAACACTGTTGTTCAATCTCCATGGTTATCACAATCACAAGTGTCATAGTCAGCTTGGGTTGTTCTAAAAAAAATGCCTTAGCTGGGCCGCCCTCCCTGGTGGCACAGCAGGTAAAAGCACAACACTAAGAAGGTAAAACTACTTCAGCATGAGTTCCATCCCCACCTGCCCTGGATGGTTCGGCAGATCTCTCTTGATCCACTCCCTGCCCCCCTCAGCAGTGTACTTTGTTGACCTGCCTGTTCTGCTCCCCACTCTGCCTCTGGGGAATCTGTTCACTGCCCCTGCACCTCTGGCCTGTACCCCAGTTCTGTATGCATAAATAAAGAAATCTTTTTAAAAATGCCTTAGCTAAGGTGACAAAATAATGGATACTTATTTCTCATGGCTCTAGAGGCTAGAAAGTCCAAGATCAAGGTACCTACTGATTCTGTTCCTGGTGAGGGAGCTCCTTCTTGCTAAGTCCTCACTGGATGCAAGACAGCTCTCGTCTCTCTTTTCCCCTAAGGACGCCATTCTAGAGTGGGAGCCTGGCCCTCTGATGTTATTTAACTCTAATTAACTCCCAAAGGCCCCATCTCTAAATATCCCACTGGGGTATTTGGACTTCACATTTGAATTTTAAGGGAACCCAAATGTTCAGTTTGTAGCAACATGGTACCAAAATCATACTGTGAAGACATTTGCAAAAGCGGTTAGGAGTGGCGCTAAAACTTCAGCTTTTTGACTTCAGCTTCACTTTGATCCACTGTTGTAGTTTTAAGATAGTTTGTCTTTTGTACATTGTGTTTGAATGTATTGCCTCTTACTTCACTTACAAAGGAAACATGTGGTCATCAGAGCTCAGCAACAGATGGCAAAAGTTTACAAAACTTCTAAGAAAACATTCTCAATAAATTAAAACAAAGTTCATGGCTAACGAACTCTTTTTTCATGTTTTGATTCATAAGGTAACAGAGCTCTACTCTAGAAAGAGTAAACACTGAATCTCATTTAAGAAGCAGCAGCACCCTATTTAGCTCTTCAGAGCATTAAACTCTGATGAAAAGGCGCTGTGTAAAATACTTATACCGGGATAGTTACATGCAGCAACTTGGAGGAGAAAAGTGCCGATGTGAATGGCACCCCACTGATGTGAATGGCACCCCACTGCATTCACTGTGATAAAAATGGAATTATTCTCATCAAAATTTGCAAGGCAATAAAGTAGTAATCAAAAACTGAAAAAGAATTAGGAAAAAATTATTGCTTATATGAAAACTAATTACCATGAAAATGACTCAACTTTAATATGACCTCATTCTCCAAATGTAAAGGAAAAAATTATAGTCTATTGTCTTCTGCTGACTCTTTCTCTTTATACATACATATATACGTATATATATCATCGATACCACTCTTTCTCGTAATCACAGACATAAGGAACCTAGGTAGAATATACTTTCAATTCATTTGCTTATTTACATTTAATTAATGAAATAAGTTTTTGAAAACATATATATTTTTTGAGATTTATTTATTCGTGCGTAAAGAACTGGGGTACAAGCCAGAGGGACAGGGTCAGTGAGAGGATTTATCAGAGACAGATTGGGGAGCAGAACAGGCCGACTGACGAAGTACACTGCTCTAGGGAGCAGCGGGCAGACCAGGAGAGGTCCTCAGTGCCATGTGGGTCACCTCTGGGGTGGGGATCAAACTCATGCTGAAGTGGCTTTAACTTCTTAGTGCTGTGCTTTAACCTGCTGCACCACCAGTGAGGGCCCCTGAACACACACACACACACACACACACACACACACACACACACACACACACACATATATATTTACATCATTTTGTGCATTTTCCCATCTCAGTTATAATCCCCATGGGCTTCCCATCACCAAATCACCCTGTGCCATCACCATAGTCCAGTGCATTTCCCTCTCCCCACCATTTTTGATCCCATTCTCCACTCCACCTCCATAAATTGTCTCTGGTATATAACTGTTCATTATTATTATTATTATTTTCTCGCCTGATCCGTTAAACTCCTGCCATGAGTGAAATCATTCGGTATTTGAAAACATATTTTTAAAAAACCTTTATCCTATAACCAAACCCATCTCATTCTGCAAAGGATGATCATAATACTTTGCTGTGTTACACAGGAACACACATGTGTGTCTGTGATTCTCACCCACAGCCATGATGGCAAGTGTCTTGAGCGAGAGGCTGAAGAGCCAGGGTCCCAAGCAATGCAGAGAGACATGTAATGCAGGAAGCAAAAGTGCAGCTCTACAGAAGGGCCTGATGGTTCTTGAGAAAGAGATGAGAGATGACACTTCTGGTAGCCACCTCAATTCTTAGTGTTTCTATGAAGTGATTTGTGACATTTACCTGGGAAGCTCAAAGGGAATTTGGACCACATCACCTGTGAGAACTTTTCAAACATGAAGCTTGCTCTCAGTCTCTAAAATAAGGATATGAGAGGTCATCATAGGGACTGGAAGATCACAAAGAGGAGAGCAATGAAACAGGCTGAAGTGTATACTACAGGTTATACAACTTTTCTTGAAAGTTTAAGGATACTATTATTTCTGTAGCACAGACACCCCCATATCCCTAAAGGCCATACACAAGTCAAAATAGTGTACCGTGTCTCTAATTTTTCTTTGTCTTCTAATACTATTACTCAGTCATAGAGTCATCTTTGCTGATAAGGAAATTTCAGTGACCTCAATTTTGAATCATTTGGGTATATCATCAGGCAGTTATGCTAGTTAGATCATATGAGCCAATTTTATACTAGAAGCATATTTGAATTAAATACAGAGATGATAATAATGGCATGCATTGAATGTTTAACATATGCCAGGCTATTTTAAGTCCATCACTTACATTAACTAATTTAATTAAAGAGGAAACAAACACCAGGGATAATATAATTTTTATTGTTGGTAAAGTAATTCATTTCTAAAATGTGGAATTACTAAAATAAGATGATGAAATAAAAACATTTGTAGTCTTGTGGATCACAGGTAACACAAATATGTCAGAAATGTATAATGTAGAAATCTAACTAGGGACTCATATATAAAACATACAAGGAACTTCTGCATATCAACAACAACAACAACATATTCCAATAGAAAAATGGGCAACTATGGTAGAGGTTTGTGGGTGCCTTTGTGGTAGATGTGGTGTGGTAACACACCTTGGAAAAGGTGGAACCTCTGAATCATACACAGTGTTGAAAACCAATGTTACCTCAATAAAAAGATAGAAAAATGGGTGAAATATAAGAATGCAGTTTGTAGAAAACTCTTCAATGTAATAAATATGTGGAAAGATGCTCAGACATAATTAATTAAATTAGAAAAAATTAATAATTAATAGTTAATTAGAAAAAAATGGACTATTACCCGTGCCCTTTAAAAGGGCAATAATCAGGGGACTGGATGATGCTCACTGTTGATGAGAGTGTACAATCAGGTGGGGATAGTGGACTAGGACAGTCGTGTGGGAGGTGGTGATACTATCTAGTCCAACTATGAGGAAGCCTAACATTGTTGATTGCAGGGTATTCACTGCTGGGTGTTGATGGGTAGAATATGACAGCGAATACCCACGCAGGACTGTGCTGCACTTCGATATATAAAAAGGGTCAATAAGTACGTGGGGGAAAAAAAGTTTAACATTCCTATTCTTTAGGAAAATACATATCCAAACCACAAAAAGATACAACTTCACATACAATAGGATCGTGATCATTAAAGGAAAAAATTAAAAAGAAAAAGGAGAAAAACCAACAAAACTATCAAATGTTGATGAAAATGTGGAGAGATTGGAAGCCTATGCATTGCTGATGGGAATGAAAACAGGTAGAGCCACAATAATGAAGTCTACTATAGAGGTTCATCAAAAATTAAACATAGAATTACCATATGATACAGCAAATCCACTCTGATACATTCATCCAAGAAGCAAAAACAGGAATCTGAACACCTCTGTTCATAACAGCATCATTCACTGTAGCTGAACTTTGGAAATAAACTAGGTGTCCGTCAGCAGATGAATGGACAAATAAACATAAATGGACCACTATTTAGTCTTAAAAAGGAAGAAAATTTTGATCATGTTACAAATGCTTGAACCTTGGAGATGTTAAATGAAATAACCACTAACGTGAGGACAAATATTGTTTGATTCCACTTGCAAGTGGTACCTAGTAGTCAAATTCATAAAACTGACAATAGAAGAAGAGTTACAGACTTGGAGAGACAGGAGTAGGAGAAAATTTTCATATAGGATCTTGGATCAATCTTAAAACTATAGCATTGAGGAAAAAAAGTAAGAATCAAAGTGAGAAAATAAAATTCAGTGATAGAAATTAAATGGCATGTTCCTAAAACTTATAAATTCTTAGACAAAAACATAAGGAAAAAGTTTCATGACATTAGATTTGGCAATAAGCTGGTGTTTAATGGGAACAGAGTTTCCATCGGGGATGATGAGAAAGTTCTGGAAATGGATGTTGAAGGTAGCCAGCTGTGTGAATGTGTTTAATGTCACTGAAGTGGATCTTTCAAATGGTCAAAGGGTTAAAGTTTGTACGATAAATATTTTACTAAAATTTTAAAATTAAAAAAAGAAAAATACATAGCTATGAGTTTTACAATCTGGGTGCAGTACTTTCCTTTAACAGGAGGAAAGATTATACTATATCTATACATATGTGGAAAAAATCAGAACAACATATAACATTAAGCTGTCTATATTATGCAAATTTTAAATAGGTTAATTAGTTGAAAATAGTTTTTGAGAGAAAAAAATGTGTCTCAGTAAAAGCAACAAATACGCATTTCAAGAATATTGTAAAACCTGGGGACAAATGGGGGGTAGGGGTTGGCTACAGGATGAAAGGGAATAAACTAGAGAAGGGAAAAAACCTTGTCATCTCTCAACTCAGTTTAATAAACATTTATTAAGGTTTCACTTTGTTCAGACACTTAATTTGTATTTGCTTTTTCTGATGGTATCTGAGCTTAAATATGATTTATGAGCACAAGTTAATGATACTCTTTATTAATGTTAGATAGAGGTTGCATGTACCACAAGAACAGAGAGAAAAATAAAAGTTTATTACTAGAGAAAATTATCTTCTAAGATACTTCATCTTGCTTATGTGGAAAGATAAACTTACATATAACAAATGAGATTTTATCTACAGTACAGCTTTTATCTCAATGACGCCATTAAACTATTAAGAGTCAAGAAATATAATTAAAAATAAGCTGTAACATAAAATAATGTGATAGATTTGGGGAAGATTACACATTACATAAATTATTTGTATTTAGTCTTTTAGGGAAAAAAATCAGTGGTACATTTAGATATTTTTAAGTTAAGCAAACAATATATCCTAGTAAAACTAATCCTTAGTAACCCTCAATCATTCATTAATTCAACAAATATTTAATAAACTTCTACCATGTGACAGATACTGGCGCCCAAATACTACTGGGCATTACAACTTTCAAATTTATATTTCTAGCCCAGGTTTTTCTGAATCCCAAAATTACAGCATAGCTTTTTGTTACATTCAAACCTAACATAACCAAAAAGCCTGCCAATTCACCCCCAAGATCTGTGTTCCTCTTCTGCCTCTCCCATTCAGGAATAACTTATATAAAGCTCCTTTTGAGGAGAGATTCTACAGCTAAAATCAAATTTGCAAGTCATTGCCTTAGGACCAGTAAGCAAAAATAGAGGAGATAGAGGAGAAGGATTCCCGGGAGGGCTGGAGACAGCCCCAAATGGAGCTGAGGTCAATTGAGGGAAGATGACGGCAAACAGAAAAGAACTTTGCATTAGGTGACTGTTTTGTCCCCACTTCTGTGACCCGCCCCAAGAAAGAAAGACAGGAGGCAGAAAGGCTGAGCAAGCAGAGTTTATTGCTCCCGAGCAGCAGCTGAGACGGAGCCCCTAGAGTGAGGTCCGCAGCTACTGCCAACTCTGTAAGGGGGAAGGGTCTCTTATGTAGATTCTAAACTCAGATTCCAAAGGGGTGACTCATCGCTGTGCCCCTTGATGTAAGGTCCAGTTCATTATCACCTTCTTCTAGTCCCATCCGGGAAGCAAGGCCCAGTTAATTGGATGCAAGACCCAGTTTATGACCGCCTTATCACCCTTGGATGCAAAGCCTGATTTATTACTGCCCTTATCTAGTTCCGTCAGTAAATCTCCGCACTTGGTCACTCCCAACAGTGACCAATTCAGATGTCTCTTATATGAGAAATCTCTTTAGATTTAATATCTTTCTAGGGTCCTCCCTGGTAGTGCAGGGATTAGAGTATCCGTGCTTTCAAGCTGGTGTCAGCCAGGGCAGCAAAGAGTTCGATCCCTGGCCAGGGAGGTGACCTACATGGCATAGCAGACCTCTCCTGTCTTGCTCAATGCTCTCCTCAGCAGTGTATTTTGTCAATCCATCTGTTCTCCCGCCACTCCTTCTGATGAATCCGCTAACCTTTCTGCACCTCTGCCCTACACTTTAGCTCTTGTATACATACATAAATCTTTCAAAAAGGTTTCTAAAAATACTGTTTTCTTTTGTCAGCCTTAGGTAATCTAGAACAGATGAATGAAGTCCAAAACTAGATTCTCACTTTTATTTCTTGATAATACCCCCAGTTTTCTGGAGGCATATTCCATAGACATGAATTTACCATAGATGGTTTTTATCTTGGGTTTGATGTACAGAAAAAAAAAAATTCCCTTCTTGGTATGCAATATACAATTTAAGGATACTATTTAAAAATATGGCTAATATTTTTACAATTTAAATCTGTTTACCGGGATTAACATCACTGAAAATTTTGGGTATACCGAGTAATAACCATCATGTTTTTAATTTCTTCTTGTGTATTTGTGTTTTAAAATTTTTATATTTTTTGTTTCTGTAAGGGTCTTTCCATTAGCAATAGCCCAAATAATGAATTTAAGAAATTACAGACTGTAAACAAAAATTTATTTCTTAATAGGTTTAAGAAACTATTTCTATTGATTCAGTAGATGATAATGTGTCCTTTTTTATATAGGAAAATCCCTCCCTATGCATCAAACTTATCAACAAGGATCTTTACAACTCTCATCCTATGTCCCATTAAACACACA
>NW_004567111.1:44895651-44897616 GCF_000260355.1 Condylura cristata
GCTCTATATTCTCTTTGCAACGCAGCCTGACGTCTCATTAAGATTCTGGCCAACTTCCTCTATTTGGCAAATGTCTTCACTAGGCTGCCTGTGACAACTCCTATAGCTACCCTAGGAGGTTTGGGCTAATTTCAAAGCTATTGGTACACTTAAATGACAATACTATTCTTTTTTTCCCCACCCAAAATGAACTTCTTTGCTTCGAGACTCTTGAATTTTATCAGATAACGTGTCTCCCAGGCGTCAGTTTTACTGTCCCTCACTCTTAGTGCAATGAAATAATGGAGGGCCCCAGTGGATCCTGGTGGCTCCTGGGCCAGCTGAGATGCAGGGCGTTCTGCAGCTCTCCCTGCAATGTTGACACTCCTGCAGTCACATATTTTCTCATTCCGCCTTGGCTTCTGGGGCTGTTCAGAAGGGCAGCTCCCTGGCTCGCTTGTAAGCTGGATACAGATGTTTTTTCATCATTTTTTTTTTCTGATTATAAAAGAAATTACCTAAAAATTTGGAAACTTATAAAAAACAGAGAAAAATTCTAATGACTTGAAATCTCACCACACAGAGGGGGCTAGTGTTACTATTTTGGTGCATTTCCTTTAAGTTTTTTTGTTGAAACACAGGGTATGTTTGTTGAACCCAAACTGAGTGCCTCTGAGTTTGACTGTTTGGAAATTGTAGGGCTGCTACTTTCCAGAAGTGAATGCATGTCTGACAAACTTTGGGACAGTTTTCTGGATGATGTGTTTGTGGAGGGAGATGAATTTGTATTTCTGAGGACCTAGTGGCAGGAGAGACGAGGACAAAGGCAGTGGGGAGAATGGCATGACATCGATTTTCCATCTGACCCTTGGGGTGGACAGCCAGGAATTGCAACAGCAGTCAAGTGACTTCTTTATGGATTTTTGAGTTGAGAGACACTGAGTGAACAGGGCAGCAGCTTGCAGGAGCTGAACATAGACTCTTTTCTTGCCACTGTTTCCTGGCACCACTGTGGCTGACCTGGGGGTGGGGTCCAGCCTAGGTTTCTTCACATAGGGAAAAACTCACTTTAAGCCCTCAGTAAAGTTCACGGAAATAAAATGGAATTGAACACATCGCGCCCAACTTTGTACCTCACAGTGCTTTATAATAGGGGACAATGAGTGAGACAGAACAGGTGCTTTGGGAAAAGAGGGAAGAACCTGAACACTCATATTTAAAGTATGATCCAGGATGTAGTGATTGTTTTTTTGTAGGGAAAATTAGTGCGTGTGTCTTGCTAGTAAGTGTTTAAATCTACCTGATATGCATTTCTAGTCTTACCACAGAACGTTATACATGTATGGTAACCTATTTCTAGACCCACTTAGAAACACCATCTTTTTTTTTCTCTTTTGGCATAATTTTATTATTAAATTATCAATTCAATAAAATCCCATAATGCTTTGAAGATGCATAGATTTGGGGCAGCATAGAGGTGGAGATGCCAGAGGACAGGATGCTTTTGGAGGAAGATGAAGTCTTGCAGCTGAATAAGGAACAAGAACTTACCGTAACATAACTGGCATCTCTTTTCTTTAATTAAACGAAGTCTGACTTTTTAAAATTAAAGTTATATTGCATTAAAACATTATATAAGATTAATATAACATCAATTAACATAGGATGTGTATCATTAAAAATCAATTTGTGTATGTATTACATTATGTTCACTCCTAAGAGTCTGATCCTATCCCTCACTATATATGTAATCACTTTTCCCTGATTGCAATTTTTTTCCACACTTCCCTTCTTGTAATCACCTATAGTTCAAAAGTTTACTTTTGTTTTATTTAGCTCAACTCTGTTTATTATCTGCATATACTATATATAACTGAGCCATATATTTGTCTTTCTCCCTCTGATTTATTTCACTAAGCATACTAACCTCTAGGCCATTCAAATTGCTGCAATGAAAAGATTCATCTTTTTATTATTATTATTATT
>NW_004567111.1:44898346-44899827 GCF_000260355.1 Condylura cristata
GGTTTTAATTTGCATCTCCCTTATTACGAGTGATGTTGAACATTTTTTCATATGCCTGTTGGCCATCTGCATTTCCTCTTTGGAGAAGTGAAAAGATTCATCTTTTTGTACTCCATTGTTGTATTTTATATATTTCATCTTCTTTATCTAATCATTAGTTGGCACTTAGATTGCTTCCAGCTCCTGGGCCAGTGAAAATACTGCTGTAATAAATGTGGGTACATGTGTCCCTTCATATCAGTGTGTCTGTATCTACTTATCCCACCCAAAAAGTGGGATAAAAATTAAAAATTATATTGCATTATACTATTATGTAAGATTAATATAACATCAATTAACATAGGATGTGTATCATTAAAAATCAATTTGTGTATATATTACATTATGTTTACCCCTAAGAGTCCATTTTTTTTTAATTTTTAAAATTCTGTTTAAAACTTGAGAAATCCCCATATTGTTTTCCATAATGGCTGCGCCAATTTATATTCCTACCTACAGTGTACAAGGGTTCACTTCTGTTCACGTCTTTCCCATCACTTATTTTTTGGTCATTGGATAATAGCCATTTTCACAGGTATGAGGGTGATGTCTCTCTGTTATTTGATTTGCATTTCCCCAATAATCAGAGATCATAAACATCATTTCTTGTGCTTATTGGCCATCTGTATGTCTTCTTTGGAGAAGTGTCTATTTAGACCCACTGCTCATTTTTTTAATTGGGTTGTTTGTTTTGTTGTTGAGTTTTATGTGTTCTTTGTATATTTTGGATATTAATTCCTGTCAGGTATATGACGTGCAATTATCTTCTCCTATTCTGCAGGATGTCTTTTTGTTTTGCCACATTTCTTCCACCATGCAGAAGCTTTTTAGTTTGATGTAGTCTCATATTTATTTTTGCTTTTGTTTCTCTTGCTGTTGATGTCAAGTTCCAAACACATCTCTAGGACCAGTGTTAAGGAGCACATAGCTTGTGTTTTCTCCTATGTATTTTATGATGTCAGGTTTACGTACAAGTGTTTACTCCACTTTGAATTAATTTTGTTTATGGTGTGAGATAATAGTCTAGTTTCTTTCCTCTGCTTTTGAATGCCTACATTTCCCAGCACAATTTGTCGAATAATTTCCAGCTCCATTGTGTGTTCTTATCTCCACAAGGGACTGGTTTCCAGCAAAATATTTTCCTGAATGATTCCATCCATGCTTTTATCTCCTCCACTCCCACCTGCCCTTTCCATTCATCTCTTTTCTCTCTTTTGTTGCATGTTAGTTTAAGTACTTATTTGTGTTTTCTAAGTGTCCTGTTAAGGGGTTTTTGTTCTTCAATCAAATAATAAGCTATGTGCTTTTTCTTAAGTTTTTTTTTTTATTACAAAGTTTATTTTTACATCATTTTGCACATTTTTTTTTCCATCTCGATTGTAATGTTCATAAGGGCAGCTCCCTGGCTCGCTTGTAAGCTGGATACAGATGTTTTTTCATCA
>NW_004567111.1:44905987-44977107 GCF_000260355.1 Condylura cristata
TCGCCGATTCCCTCGCAGTTATCTACCTTCTAGTGAGTCCAGGGTGTTTTCGTTTGGGTTAAAACTTGTAGTAAGTGAGTCTATAGTCCGTTTTCAGTCCTCAATTCCTATGGAGGCTTGGACGCGGTGATCTCGGCGTCTTTACTCTGCCGCCATCTTCTGGAAGTCTCCTCGCTTTTTCTTAAGTTTTAACATCTTTTCTAGTCCTAAGAAAACATAGTGGACCCCTGTAAGGTAATATGGGAATATGGGAAATTGCCCTAATCACTCTGTCAGTGGTAAATGGAGAGGAAGGAGAAGGAATCCATCACTGGTTTATTGGCTAAACTTTCTGAGGAGATTATTATAGTTAACATGAGAGATCAGTTGATGGAAGAGACTCTATGCCCCCATGTTGGACAATATGCAGATAGGTTACAGATAGCTGACAATAGAATCAAGAATCATATAACCTAGGAACTATAGCCAAAGGAGCAGGGAGGGTTTGTTTAGTATCAAGAGGATTTGGGATGGAGGATTCTGCAGCAAGAAGAGAATTAAGATACACTCTGGATAGGGATGGAACATTTTTCCATCATTATAAGATGGAAGGTGACATATATAGATACAGATGATATAGGTTGGTGGATTTTTTGTGCAAAGTAGTGGAAGTCATTTTCCAGTCACTTGTCACCCACAATGAAATAAGAAGAAAGAGATTATGAGTGAGGAGGTGTTGGAGTTTGAAGAAAAGAAGGGATGAATTAAGTAGTGGAAGGGAAGAGACATAGGAAAAGTGCAGGGTGGGAGGGTTGGGCTAAAGGCTCACTTGAGGCTTATGGTAATGAATTTAAGTAGGGTCATCTGCTTAGTGGTATTTCTCCAAACCTGTCCGCTGCTCAGGAATAGACTAGCATAGTTGGAGAGTTGAATTTACCTAGCCCTGAGGCTAGGGCAAAAGGTGGGGAGATTGAGAATAAATACAAGAGAATGACTATACTGGTAGGCAGAGGAATCTTTGTAAGGAGGAAAGGCAGTTGTGGTTGGGGTTTGGATGATAGTGGCAACATGGTAGGGTCAAAGGATTATTAATCTCAGTGGAGTCAGAATTGTTGGAAAGTGCTAGTGGGGATAAAGTGGAAAGGTGGCCAGCGGTGGCTAAGAAAGTAGGATTTTTGAAAATAAGGCTTTAGAGGTGATACAATAACTGATAATGACAAAATCTGGGGGATAACATGGGAATCTGTGGTGAAAGTCAGTTGGAGATGAGGAGGATTAGATATGAGATCAACGAATTTAGAGGTCAGAGAGTTGGAGTGAGAGCGTCTACACGAATATTGAGATCATCAAAAGGTGATAAAGATAGTGCCAGAGAAAGAGCATGAGTCAGGTGCTGACGTCTTCAGTGAATGAGGATTTTAGTCATTGTGAACGGAGACCACAGTCTGGTGCGACTTGTCATGATGCCTTTGTCTGGCGGAGGCCGTGAGGAGAAAGAAACCCCTGATGGCCTCTGCTCCTACATAGTGTCTCTTATCTGTTTTCTGTCTCATTCTTTCCTCAAGTCTCTGCGTTCACATTTTGCTACTATAATTTAAGATGTATGCACTTTTTGAAATTCAACTTCTGTTCTTGGGAGAAGTGACTGAATGAATCACGTATGCTCCTGGGGTGTCAGTCTGCTCAAAACTTTCTGGTTGAGTGAGGAAGGTGGCTGGCTGGAAAGGTGCTCCTATAGACTATCACATTTATAGCAGTAGACTAGGTTAGATGGAACTGGGCCAACCCCAGGAGGAAGAGGCTGGATTTCAACCCTATGTGAGGAGTGTTCTTGAAGCACAATTAAAAATAAGATTTGAGCAGAGCAGAGAGAGACTTTGGCAACAGTTACAGAGTCTGAGCGAGTGGATGTGTAGAAGGAAGGAAGTTAGGGAGGAAAGAAGGGACAAATTCAAGAGGTATTTTGAAGAAAGAACCAATGTGATCTATGTGATCTTTGCATGTAGGAGGCAAAAGGAATGAACTATGAACACAAGGCTTTAAATCTGGAGATGAGAATACTGGCACCACTGAGGCACAAAGAAATGAAATGGGCAATAAGGCTAGATTTGGAAGCAAGGTAATTAAAAAAAAAATGTTCTTTTTCATTACCAAAGTGACATATAGTCATTGGGCTTGTATTAGAAAACATAAGGAAATAAAAGAAGAAAATAAAAATTACAAAACGTTAAATTTGGTATATATTTTTACAATTATGTATGAATATGTATATGTATTTGAAGCATAAATTGGATCATATTTTACTTAAATTTGCATGACTTGATTTTTTAGCACTTAATAATACATTGTAAACCTTATTCTACTTGTGGCATAGTCTACTCAATACCTTTGTGAAAAACCATACAGTAATCCACTGGGTGTGTAATTTATTATACCAACCTTTTCTTGTTGCATCTTTAGCTATGCTGGATTTTTTGGGTAATAGCTACTTTTTTTTTTTTTAGACATTCATTTATGCATACAGAACTAGGGTACAGGCACAGGGGTGGTGAGAGGATTCACCAGAGACAGAGTGGGGAGCAGAATAGGCTGACTCACAAAGTACATTGCTGAGGGGAGCAGCGGGCAGGTCTGGAGAGCTCTGCCTCGCCATGTGGTCACCTTCTGGGGCGGGGCTTCCATTTCATGCTGAAGTGGCTGTAGCTGCTTAGTGTTGTGCTTAACCCGCTGTGCCACCAGGGAGGGCCGATAATAGCTATTCTTATAGTTAAGTAGTTGTTCATGTTTATGATTCTTTTTCTTCTTTCAGTTCACTTCATCGTTTATTCTCCAATATTTAATGTAGAGCTTATGGTTTCAAAAGTGGATAAAGCATAATGTTAGTTTTCATGGTTCATTCAATTTAGAGCTAGTAAACAAACAATTAAACTAGTTAAAATTTGCAAGACAAATATTGAGTCCAGTTCTCTGATTATCTAGACTATGACATTGTTTAAAGTTAATTCAAATTTTAATACCTTCAACACTTCGTAAAATGTTATGAGTAATTCTTTAGGCGAATTTTTATAAGTGAAGTTGTGAGTCAACATTTTAAGATTTTCAATCCCTATTACCCAACTGATCTTGACAAAAGCTAGTAATGGTTCACAGGATGGCTTCCCTCCCCATCCCTATTCTTCCTCCTTTCTCAGAGTAATAGATACCCTTAAGTTGTTTGTGGACACCCAATTTTCCAGTTGCAGATTAATTTTCTAGACTCCCTATGACTGTGTTCTGGCAAGTGGGTTGTGTGGGATAGGATTGAGCAACTTCTGCACCCTTCCCTTAAAGACTCTCCCCCTGGATGTTCTCTTATTGATGCCCTTGATGGTAGTTGGGAAATGGCTGTTGCCGGAGTGACCTTGGGGAGTGGCACCCCTGGCATAATAACTACCTGAGTTGGGCTTCCCCTGGAATATCGTGAGCTAGAAGTAACTTTCTGCATTATAAAAGTCCTGGTACCTTTGTCGTCATAGCAGTTTACACTGCATTGATTCTTTCACTGATTTTTTTTTTAAGATTTATTTATTTATACATACAGAACTGAGGTACAGGCCAGAGGCTCAGGGGTGGCGAGAGGCTTCATCAGAGACAGAGTGGGGAGCAGAACGGGCAGATCGAGGAAGTACACTGCCGAGGGGAGCAGCGGGCGGATCAGGAGAGGTCTGCCACACCATGTGGTCACCTCTGGGGCAGGTGGGAATCGAACTCATGAGGACCTGGTTTTAGCTTCTCAGTGCTGTGCTTTAACCCACTGCGCCACCAGGGAGGGCCTACACTGCATTGATTCTTATAAGAGCAGTGATCTCTCTTTTCCTAAAGCTTCACCCCCACTTTGCCAATTTAAGTGTTCTTGCAATTGTGTTTCTGTAATGGCAAAAAATATATATATTCTTATTTATTTCTATCTTAAATAAATATTTAAAGTTTATTTATATGGTTAATGGTTATTTGCATGTTTAATGGTTATGGAATTATTATTATATTTGAAGATTTATTTATTTATGCATTCAGTACTTGGGGTATAGACCAGAGATGCAGGAATGGTGAAAGGATTCACCAGAGACAGATTGTGGAGCAGAACAGGCAGATTGGTGAAGTACACTGCTGAGGGGAGTAATGGGCCGAAGTCTGCCACCCCATGTGGGTCACCTCCCTGGCGGGGGATTGAACTCATGCTGCAGTGGCTGTGGTTTGCTTTTCAGTGCTGCGCTTCAACCCGTTGCACCAGGAAGGACCCTGGAATTATTGTTATTGTAATTATTAGTTAGGATTATAACAACTAGTTCCACATTTTGCTTTTGGTTTAACCTCATGCCCCTAATTTAACCTTGGAGTCAGCCTTACCTTCTCCCTCAGCCTCGTAGCTAACCTGTCACTTTGACTCTGCTTTCCAAAAAGTTCCAGAATCTGTCAACCTTTCACCATTTCCACTACTACCAGCAAGCAAAGTAATTCATTAGAAGGGACAAGAGTTCCTGTCTCTTCTCTGCTCAAGCCCTCCGGCATGGCAGAGACCCAGCATTCTTGGTTCTCCCCATGGCCTGCTGGCTGGTACTGAATGGGCCTGGCACCCTCCACACTGAGGCCTCTGGACTGGCTCTTCCCTTTGCGTCCTTTACTCTCTCTTCCAGCACACCTGTGTCCCCCACCTCCGTCAAGTCCCTTTCTCAGAGAGCTTGCCCTGAGCATTCTGTTTACAACTGCAACCAGTCCCCACCTCCTCAGCTGTCCTGGGCCCTCTTTCTGGACCATTTCGCTATAGCATATACCACCTCCTAGCACCTTAAATACTAACCAATTTACTCTGTATGCTTATTTCTTATTTTTTATTTTCTTTTCATCAAAATGTAAATGACAGCGGGGCAAGTTCATTCTTTCCTTCTCTCACTGCTCTCTGTCAAATGCACAGGCTCATTCCTGGCAGGCAGGTAGTAGGTGTGTGTGTTTCCTACTGCTGCTGTTCCAAGTTACTCCAAAGTTAGTGGCTTATGACACCATAAAATTTGTTATCTTATAGCTAAAAAACCAAGTGCTGGCAGAGGTGTATCCTTCTGGAGGTTTATGGGGGAAATCTGTTTTCTTGCTTTTCCATTTTTAAAGGCTATTCCTCATTTTTGGCTCATGCCTCTGTATCACGCTGACCCCTGCTTCCACCATCATGTTTCTGACACTGACTCATTTGCCTCCTTTTTTCCCTTTTAAGGACTATGTGACCACATTGGGCCCCATCTGGTACATTAGTTAGCTTGGGCTGTCTAATAACCAAATACTGTAGACTGGTGGCTTTAAACCACAGAGATGAATGTTCTCAATTCTGCAGACAGGAAGTACAACATCAGTGTACTAGTGTGGTCGTGTGCAGATGAAGTCTCTCTTCCCAGCTTGCAATAAATGACTTCTCAGTGTGTCCAGAGAGAGAGAGAGAGGAAAAGAGAAGAGGGTGGAGGGGGTGGGGACGGGGAAGAGAGAGAGAAAATAAGCTCCTTATGTAAACCTAATTATCTCCTAAAGGTCCCACCGCCATATACTCTCATATCAGCCTTTAGGGCTTCAATGCATAAATGCTGCAGGGACACAATTCAGTTCATAGGCTTTGGACAATCCAAGGCGATCTCTCTGTTTCAAGATCTTCAATGACATGTGGCAAGATCTTTTTGCCATTTAAGACCTTTTGCCACATTCATAGTTTCCAGGGATTAAGCATGTGTAAAAAGTAGAAAGAACAGACCCCAAATGTAATCCTTCACACCAGTACCCACCCAGATTTAATACCTAATCTCATGGTAGCTTCAACCTCTCCCAAAAGTGTAATCCTAAACCAGTGAATATGGAATTTCTTAACTAGCACCACTGGGCACATCTGTACCATAAGATACCTGTCTGCCCATCCCCTACCTTCACTTGAGGGAAGCATCTGAAAACATCTTTTGTTAAAAATCTTGACACACCCTCTTTCTGTTTGTATAATCCCTTTCAGTATCTAGTTAGGCTACTCCATGATCCAGGACTCATTTAATTAAGCCTGTTTCTACATTTGTGAATTTTGGTGTTTTTTTTTTTTTTTAAACACTATCATAGTATATGATCAGTCAACATTTGTTAAATGAGTGAATCAATGCTCTGGCATATTAAACAAATCTCCAGGTTTGCTCTGGCTGCTGTGCATTTAATTCCTGCTTTATAATTGACCAGACTGACTTAACACCTGGCATTCTATTGGTAATTGTGCCTTGGATCTTGGTTGTGAAAGCCTCTCCTTTTCCCATGTCTGTGCTGCAGCCCAGGTTGATGTCCCAAATTCTTGCCAAGGGTCCCTCCATGGAGCTTCAGTCAGGTGGTTGTATCACATGAGCAGGTAACAACTGTGATTTCATTTCCTAGAGTTGCTTTTCTAACTTCTCACGTATCAAAATACCTTGTATCCAGGGCCATAATATTGCCCTTAAAGCATTTACCATATAACAACATCAATAAATCATGCTATCTGCAAGGATGCTGGGAAGATCTCTTCTTTCCTCCTACCATGGAGAGTAGGGCTGAGTGTCAGCATCCATGACCATAAATTGGAGGAAGGGATTTATAGGAATTATTTCAGAACAATGATTGCTTACAACTGGTGTTCAGTGGTTGTCACCACAACAGTAGGTGGTGTAAACTGCCATTCTTTTATTGCTACTTACTCATTTAATAAATGCTAACTAAGCACTTGGCAAGGCACGAGGGGGCCACCCTATGCCCTTGAGAAGTTCACCATGTGTAAAATGACACAGAAGCACTGATGAGAGTGAGAGTGGCATGCATTCCTACAGACCACAAGGAAAACTGCTCAAAATAAAAGGACAGAACTCACACCCTCTTGTAGAAGGTGCAGCAAGGAAAGTTCTATGGGAAGAATAACATTTGATTTGTTCTAAGTGTCTCACAGCTCTGCAGACTCTTCACCAGGCATTGATTCCTCATCAAAGGAAATGTTTAGGTAGAAGATGGGGGAGGGGGGGTGGGGAGGTGGGGGGTGGGAGTTAGAGAAGACTCCTACGTGGATGGAGGGAATCTAGAAAATATGACCCCTAAGTTCTCTCCAAGGCTAAGGTTGTTTTTGATTAGGGCAGGACATGAGGATGGATAAAGCCAAGCAATTACTCTACTGGTCAGTGTTAGCTACCAGTGACAGGACTCACTGACTCATTTAAGCAGAAAAAGGGATTGTTTACTAAAGGATATTAAGTCACACAGTATTTGAGGTACTGTTCAAACACAATGGAGGTGGAGCTTTCAGGAAGAGGAAATGTTCCCACTTTTGTTGCAGCCAAATTCTGGGTGTCAGCATAACAATGTGATATCCAGGGAGGTTCCAGGTTCCCTCCCCAGCCCAGGGAAAGGTGGAGCTGAGCAGGGAGGAGAAGCCAGAGAAGACTGAGAAAGGGAAGGAAGAAGCCAGAGACAGGCAGGAGACCTGGAGGACACATGTGGAACAGAGACTTGTGAAGAAGCTGTACTTCTTGGCCTTGGACTTTTTCCATGGACTTGGGGGACAATGGAAGGAGACACTTGAAAGAGACAGAGATAAAGGTTGACATAGAGCTTTTACCTTGACTTGTATTTTGATTTTGCTTCTTACGACTCAGACTTGCCAGTCCTTTCTCCCCTTTTCCTGTGGTTCCCCATCAGAAGATGCCTTAAGTTGAGGCTAGCTTTGGGCCTCAGTGCTTGGCCAACCCGATTTGGCTGGGCATTTTCCCATGAGGGAGGGCATGGGTAATTCTGAGGTCTTCATGGAGAAACTATTTGAACTATATATTTTTGTGTTAAAGTTCCTTTCTGTTAAAGGTCTTACACAGTCAGTATGTTTGTCTCTATGTGGAAGATGGTAGAACCTATTTAGGGTGGGCAAGTTTTGGGGTCCTGGGGTGCCCCTTACCTTGCCCTTTAACACCAGCATTCCAAGGAGGCACTAGATGCCTACTGGAAATGGTTACTGAAACCGAGTCTCTCTACCTTCCCACCTTCACTGCTCCTTCTCTGGGCTTGCATCAACTTCTTAGCCCTGTCCTCTCTTTCTTGATGGTGCCATCACAAGGATATTGGTTCCATGTTTGGGATTTCCCCTTTTTATTTTACCATATCTTTTCTCTGGAAGACAGTGTTGGATAAGAAAAGAGTGAGTGCAGCTGTTAAAGCACTCTAAAGCAGCTAAAGCCACTTCAGCATGAATTCGACACCCCCCCACCCAGAGGTGATCACATGGCATGGCAGATCTCTCCTGGTGTATTCCCTCATCGCCCCACACCTCTGGCCTGTACCCCAGTTCTGTATGCCAAATAAATAAATCTTTAAAAAAAAATCTAAATTTCTAACAGAATTTGTGTAACTTTTCCCTGTTGGTCAAGAGCATTGGCAATTTCCCTGTTGTCTCCTGCTGCAACTGTGCTACACAGAGTTTGTGCACTTGTCTTTATGCATCTGTTGCTGTTATGGTTGTAGGGTAGAGTCCTTGACCGGGAATTTCTACATCCTAAGGCATGAGCATGTGTATTTTTTTTGTAGATCATGCAAATTACCCTCCTCCAAAGTTGTAAGATTTACATTTTTGCCAGTAATATGTAAATGTTAATCCCCCCATTTTTTGCTGAAAAAGGCTATCTCTTTACCCTAAAAGGCTATCTCTTTACCCTTTACCTTAGGGTAAAGGGTACCTTTTTTTACCCTTTACCCTAAGGTAAAGGGTAAAGAGATAGCCTTTTTCAGCAAAAAATAAGTTTGAGCATCTCTTATTCTCTTATTCTCATTCTTATTCTCTCTAATAAGTTTGAGCATTCTTATTTACCTATATTCATTACACATTTAAATATTTTGCTTTTGTGACTTGCCTATTCATTTTCCTGGGTGATCTTCACATGTAGTGAAATGTCATTTTTCAAAACAGGAACTCGATAAATGATGCCTATTAACTCTGCAATAATAATTTCTCCTAGAACTGATACTTGTTGCTCTCTTAATAGCGGCTTGTTGGTTTTTTTCCTCTGTATTATCTGGGTTTTGTTTCATGCCAGGGAAGGCTTCTTGTACTATAAGATCATAAAAGTATTTTCCTTAAAACTTTCACTGTGCTATTTAGTTCCTTAGAGATATTTTGTTAGTTTGGTGTGAATTTGAATCTATTTTATTCCAAGTGAATGGCCACTTCTCACACATTTTATCTTATGATAAGTTGACACATAGACACATACCTGAGCCTGTATTTTGTATATGTAACTGGGTGGTCCCTAGGAAAAGGGGAAGTTCCAGGTTCCCTGCCCCACCAAGAAGGAGGGTGGAGCTGAGGAGAGAAAAAGAGAAAAGGAATCTGAAGAGGGGAGAAGGAAGCAGGATGGAGAGACAGAAGGAGACATGAGGAAGCAACCTGGAGCAGCAAGCATGTGATGGAGAAATCATGCTTGTTTCTTGGCTCTGGACTGGTTGAACAGATGTGGGTGAGAGACCCGTGGGGAGGTTGACTATGGCAATATTTATATTGATTTTGATTTTGCTCTTCCTCCCAGACTTGTCTGGCCATTTCTGACCCTTTTGTATGGGTCCCAGAAAGAAGGTGCTTTAGTCTAGTGGCAGGCTTTCAGGCCTTGCTTTGGGCCAATCCCTTTTGGGTGGACTTTTGCCCACGAGGGGATGGATAACTTCAGGTGTTTGATTTAGACATTATATTCTTTGTCTTCTGTGTTGTATACTCACTGTTTTAAAGTTCCTTTTAATTAAAGTCTTATATGTTTTGTCCTGATGTGGTGGATGGCAGAACCTATTTAGAGCAGGCAGGTTTGGGGGTTCAGTGGTGCCCCTCTCCCCCTGCCCAGTAACATATATACTATTCTCCACATCCAGAGTTGTTTTGTACATTCTCATTTTGTACTTGTTTATTTTTTTTACTATTCCTATTTGTTTGATTATATTAGTGCAAAATTTCCCCTTATTCTTTCTTCTGCAATTTTCCTGACCTTCTTTGCACATTTCTTTTATCACAAATGTTGATTATTTTTCATGCTTGTATTTTATTTGCTCTCATGTTTATTTTTTTGCATACTGTGTCAATTCAAGCATCTTGACTTTGAGATGGTATCTTGAAATTTCTGGATTAAAGTGCTGGGCTGGCACTGAAAGTGTGAAGTAGAGGGCATGGATGAGGTTGTGGTGGAGAGATTCAAAATTATTCATCACTCTCACTATTCAAGTCAGCCAATGGATTTGTCCTCAGAATAAGGATGTCAGGGAGGACATCTATGGACTAGGAAATGGGGATAGTTAACAAGAAGAAGAGAGAAAAAATAATCCAACAATTCACACTGTGGAAGGCAAGCTATTAAGATCAAACATCTGGAGCCACATGAGAGGCTTTTGCTGAAAAATAAGATCTTCAGACAATTTGTTTAGAGGGATTAAAAAGTACAATCAATAATCCTGTGATGAAGATGGATAGGCCATCCTGCTGTCCCTTGACCAAGTGTTCAGACCATACACCCACATTTTATTAGTCACACCAAAAGAGTGATCATTTTATGTCATTTTTCTATGCTGGTGATACAGTCCAATTAATTAATTCACTTTTTGCTTCCAACCATGCCCTTGATGACTCCAGAGACCTGTTTCAAACCTCTGGGCAGAGCAAGAGGGCGATCTGTGAGTGGGCCAACTGTCGCTAATTAGGCCACCCGAGCTATGAACTGCTGACCTGGGTCTAATTGACCAAAGACACTGTCCATATTCAAAGAAACAGCAAGTTCAGTTCCATATTCTATGGAAAGTACAGTGGCTCTGTTATCTCAGTGAGAAATAGGTCACAAAATTGTGTCTTTGAAACACAGACATACAGACAACCTGAAATACTACATCAAGCATTGGAATTAAATGCGGTTTATAAAGATAGTTACTTAAAAATGCAAGATGACTAGCTTTAACCCTGCTGTTTGATGATGTTTCAAGCTTTTGTTGACCATTCAGCAAGTTCACTGTAGTGGTTCTTTCCTTTTATTTTCCCCGCATTCACACAGCTTGCTCACTCTCAATAGTTGCTTCCTTCTATTCTACTACAAGATATAAATCATTAGTTATAAACTTTACGTCCTTCCCCGACCCCCACCCCCATCAACCTCTTATCTCAAAATATATTTGTCTGTAACTTCATCTCTGCTGCCCACTCTCTCTGTAGGTCTACCTACCTTTTGTCTTTCTCCTCTCAAGAAGATATAACCCTTCTTCATTTTGGGCCAAATGTTATGATATTTAATACCTTTAATTTCTATACAGACTAAAATGTCAACCAATGTTGAACGGTTTTATTTAAAAATCTTCAACAATCTGGCATTTCCCCTTCTCAACTCTCTTTTAGGTTTTATTTTTCATAGTAGTTGAGCTCCACTTTAACAAATAATAGTCATGTATCACTTTTTCTTGAATTATTCATACCACTGCACAATGGAGTTATAATTCTTTAAAATTTTTCCCTTGATGGCAGATTTCATTAAAGGAGAATAAAGAACTGTGGTATATTTTGGAATGGTTCATTTTCACCTTCTGCTAATGTGTGAGGGGATTTTCTACCATCTCCACAGTGAAAACCTGGTAGAGATCATGAGCATTAAAGCACATAAGAGTGTGGGGGCCTTCTGAATCTGGGCATCCTCAAAGATTTTTTTTATTAGTTTTATTGCATAGCAGGTCACATTGTATGGGATACTTTTACCTGTAAGCTACTTTCTTATATTTAGGAGACCTTTATCTATGAGACATCTCCCTAGAGGGACTGAGAGACAGGATGAGGCCACAAATTCAAACTTCCATCATTACCTGTGTCTTTTGTATCAAATGGCTGAGTCAGAACTTCCCCTCACATATTAAACGTCCAGGGAAGATCTACCTTTTATCTCTTACACAGTGAAATCTAATGGAACAATCTATCATTTGGGAAGAGGAAGCCTGAGGAAGCCCTTAAGAGGTTGTCCTGCCAACTAGGTCATGTATACTGTCTCCTAGGCTGCAGCTTCTTTCTACCCATTTCCCCAGTGATAATAAGGTCCTTGTAGAACTGGGGGGTTGGTAGTGTTAGAGCAAGTGGAGGGCTGAAAAATGGGATCTAACTACTCATGTTTGCAGGCCTCCAACTGATTCCTCCATTCATAGTCTCCCAGTCCTTGAGTCTCACTGGAGCGATGCCAAGTTCCTCTCTCAGCTAACTCACCTATCCTCCACCCTTCAGGAAGGATTCCATATACTATTGATAATTTCTCTCATTGGAGACATTCTTTTAGTAATACTTTCTCTCAATTTCATTAAAAATAGTGACACTTCAGAGCCCTCCCCGGTGGTGCAGTGGGTTAAAGCACAGCACTAAGAAGCTAAAGCCACCCTCACATGAGTTTGACCCCCGATCCCACATGGTGACGCAGACCTCTCCTGACCCGCCCACTGCTCCCCTCAGCAGTGTACTTTGTGAGTCAGCCTTTTCTGCTCCCTACTGTGTCTCTGGTGAATCCTCTGACCACCTCTGCACCTCTGGCCTATACCCCTGTTCTGTATGTTCTGTATGCATACATAAATAAATCTTTAAAAAAAAAATAGTGACACTTGTTATTCTCCTTGGTAGGTTTTTGAGGAAAGCAGGAAGTAGAGACATTTTGCATCCAGCACCCAGTGCTCTAAGTCCCTGATGCATCTGCTCCTTGCTTCTAACATGAGACAATGTCAGGACTGTTCAGCTGGTATACAAATCAGCTCTAGGTTAGGGGGATGGCAATGTTACTTAGGAGGACATGAAGGTAGAGGGACTTGATGGGCACAGGATCCAAGCCCTCAAGCTCCCTGCTCCACTCAAAGAGATGGAAACTTCCAGAAACAGTGAATTTTAGAGGCTACAAGAGCTTAGTATAATCTCTTTATGGTCTGCCTCACCTACAGAGAGCTCAGCAGACCTGCAACTTCCTGTCTGATTCTCTCTCTTTTTTGAAATGCTCATCTCTTGTTGAAAAGCACATTATTTCAGGACTCTGGAAATCCCCTCGGGTACTCCCCTTTACTTTTTCTTCCTTCACTCTATCCAATCCCATGGATGGAGGTATAACCAAGACACAGTCCTTGACTTCCAGTTGTTTCTTTTTGAATAGTTTTGTCTTATCTACTAAACTGGTCTTGGAACTCTTGGTCTATATTTCTAGAACTCAGATTAGTTTTGTAGTTTCAAATATGTGCTCTCTAATTATTTGTTTAATATCCTCACACTCAAGGACTGATACTTGAAAATTCACCTTAATTGGTACTGAATTATTGCTCCATACAAATTTAATTATACCTCCTCCTACATTTGCATATACTCATGGTTTGATCACCTGTACTTTCAACAAAGTTCAAAACATTTCAACCATATTTCAGTTTTCTCTTCTCTTTAATCTTTCATAGTCATAAGCTTTGCTTAACTCATTATACAGGTTGTTATAGTTACTTTAAAGAGTGTCCAGGTTCTAGAATTTTTTTCTTGCAAAATCAATTTTGTGTTACTGCTGAATCTATTGACTGGTAATTAATACTGCCCTTTTCTTAAAATAACTTGGATCATCCTGCTGTTTGCTGTTTGAGTAACAGCTCCACTACTCAAAGACTTCCTGTGGCTTCTGACTTGGGCTGGATCACAAAGGCATTTAAAAGCTTGAAGTTCAATTCTTGGATAATAAATATCTTCACTTCTGTCTTGCCTGCAAATAAGCAGAACACATACACTATTTTGGTGTTTGCTTTCCTGGTTCTTCACAGTAGTGTGCCTATTTAGTGTTCTGATAACTTTTGTGGAATGAGAAATTTTCTGAGCCCAAGATATTCAGGACCTCAGTATCACTGCCTTTTCAATAATACTGGTGAAGCCAGAGGTGTATCAGGGGAGGTGAGGGTATGCTGACACTTAAACTGTTCAAAGTTATATTGTCTTGTGTTGTATTTCTTGTTGAGTTCAAATTGAGTATCTTAGACCATGGCCCACAAGAGTATATGCTCAGGATACAGGATATTAAATGTGGTACTGCATGACCACTATTTTGTGCTCAGAGCAGACATTACTAATCAATCAGTCTCTTTTTATAAGGCAGGATTTGATTTCAGAATTCTCAATAAGGTGGTTCAGCCATTATTCATTCAGTCAGTCATTTATTCCACAATATGCAGGCACTCACTATTCTAGAGCTGAAGATACTGCAAAGAAAAATTCCAGATGCTTATTCTTATGGAGTTTATATTCTAGTTGGAGATAAAGGAAATAAGTAAACAAGACAATGTGACAGTCATAAGCTGTGTGAGGAAAATAAAACAGGGCACTGTGTTAGCTAGGGAGGTAAAAAAGTAGACTGTTTATCTGAGGCCTGACTGAGGTGAAGAATATCCAGAGAGAGAATAGGGCAAGTTGAAAGTCAGAAATTTATTTAATGAAAACATGAAGATAGAGGTTCTGATGCAATAAAATGATAAGATCCATTAAAGATTTTATGGTCAGATCCTACCTACCTTTTCAGTCCACTGTTTCTGTCATCATCAAATGGACATTTTTGAACTGCAAGTAACTATGAACACACTTCCTCTCTTTCTCCTTATCCTATGTTTCGTTTTCCTAGTATCTTGCTTCCAGTTCTTCTTGCAAGTTTTGCTCTTTAAACCCCACCTGCTGTCACATTTTCTCTGTGAAGCCTTTCCAATAAATTCAAAAGAGCTTAACTTCTCCTTCCACCACATCTCTCTATCACAAGTGTCACTTGTTAACTCTCAACACAATAAACCGGACAGCTTGTTTATTATCAAATTTCTTTATCCTGCTTCTCCAAAACAGAACTGTCTTTGAAGGCAGACGTCATAGTCTATATTCTGAAGTCTTAGCTAGTCAAGCATGGTAGTTGCTGTTAGTACTAGTACTTCCCCACAACCTGAATGTCTGTGACTACTGGGCTGAGACCTCTGGAGTTTAGTGCCCTGTTTGGGTTCTGGTGAGTCAAGGAGTCTCCTTCTGCTCCCTGGGCAGGGGAGGTATCTTGATTGGACAAGCAGGTGAAAAGTGATTGGTTGAAGGAACATGGATGATGTTCATGTTGCTGAACATCTTTAAGTTGAAAATCATCACCATGACAAAATGACATGATACAGACAAAACTTCCCTTTGATACAGCAATAACTTCACCCTCATATCCAAGGTACAGAAAATGAATTATTTCTTTTTTTTTTTAAAAGATCATTCATTCATTCATTCATTCATACAGAACTGGAGTACAGGCCAGAGGTGCAGGGGCAGTAAAAGGATTCACCAGAGACAAAGTGGGGAGTAGAACAGGCCGACTGACAAATACACTGCTGAGGGGAGCAGAGGGCTGGTCAGGAGAGGTCTGCCACGCCATGTGGGTCACCTCCCGTGTGGTGATCCAACTCACACTGAAGGGGCTGCTGCTTGGTTGCAGTGCTGTGTCCTGACCTGTTGCGCCACCAGGGAGGGCCCAATTATCTCTTACTTGTGAGAGAACAAAAGCATCAAAAGAAACTTAGGTTTTAGATGTTCAAAAGAAAAGGGCCAAAATAAAACTGAACAAATGAAAAAGAGCAGTAGCAATTATTCATTCTTCAAGAATTCAGAACAACCACAAACAGAACTTTGATAAATAATGAAGTCCGGGAAATAAAGTTAATTATCATATAATCTATTTTTGGGTAAAGTTAACTATTACCTGGAAACATCTCTAATAAATGCTGAAAGATTTGATGTCCAGTTTGGATTTTAGAAAGAGATGAACTTCAAAGGTGAAGGAAGACTTCAGTCAACTTGTTTTTTTTTTTTTCTCCATCACTACTATACTCCCACTCCTCACCCTTATTTTACTGTTGGTTAAATAAAAGTGGCAAAAGCTATAACTTGGCCTGAGCAAACAGAACATACATCAATAAGTGAACAATTAGTCTAAGCTATTTTCCATGAGACCCAGGCAGCATTGCTAATTGAAACTTAACAAATCCAAGCACAACAAACACTCTCAGCTTCAGTTCTAGAAAGGGAATGTGATCCTGCATGCAGACATGGACCCTTTTTAATTTGGCTGCAAGAGACTGTGACTCTGCAGTTGTGTGGTATAGTCTTTCTAATAGCTGAACTGTCATTGTTTGTTATTTCACATTTATTGAAAAATATAAATGCTAGATGGAACAGAATAGCAATATGTTTTGTTTTAGTCTGATGGCTTCATCTTACTAATCATGGTAATAAATGCTGGCTGGAGTTGGGAATACTTAATGAAATACTGGAATACATTTTTGGTTCTTAAGTGTTAAGGCAATTAATGCAAACAGCTTTTATCTGCATCATTTAAAACTATTGTTAACTTTTACAAAACCGCATGAGGATGCACCACTGGGTGAGGATGGAGGAACCTGTGTGAGGATCTTAGTTACTGAATACACAAGCAGTATGCCAGGACTCAGGTGCTGGAAAGGGAGCTTACATTTGTCTGAGCTTTCCATCTTTTTAAAAAGATTTACTTATTTATTTATGTATACAGAACTGGGGTACAGGCCAGAGGCACAGGGGCGGTGAGAGGATTCACCAGAGACAGAGTGGGAAGCAGGACAGGCAGATCACCGAAGCACAAGCTGAGGGGAGCAGCAGGCGGGTCAGGAGAGGTCTGCCGCGCCGGGTGGGTCACCTCTGGTGCTGGGGATCGAACTCCAACTGAAGGGGCTGCTGCTGGCTTGCAGTGCTGCATCCTAATCTGATGCGCCACACAGGAGGGCTGAGCTTTCCATCGTTAAGTCATCTTTGCGCACAGTTCTTCCCTACCCCCACTTTGAGCTTCACAAGTCCTTAAGGCAACAGTCAGACAGCTGTCTCCATTTTACCGATGAATCTCCTGAGGCTTGGAGAGACTGGCCGGAGATCACCTAGGCAGAGCCCAGGCTTCTCCCTCCTCACCAATGTACATCAGTTATGCCCAAATCATCTACGTATATAAATATTGGACACTATGCCTCCAATTTTGTGTCAGAAGAGCTCTCTAGCAACTGGACAGCCATCAAAGCTCTATTTTGTTGTGGAGGATGGGAGCATCTGCTTGGCCTAAATGCTACCTTCCCTTTTCCTCCGTAATTCAGGTAGCCTATGTGAACCCAAGGGATTTCCTGCTCTAGCATGGCAGTGCATAACTTTGCACCCCTAAATGACTTGTTAAGCAAGAGCCAAAAGTGAAAACGTGTGATTGCCCAGTTACTTGTATCTGAAAACCTTGGTTTTAAAATTTCTTTTCTTCTTAAAAGAACAATTAAAAATTGAAATTCTCCAAGTAATTCTGCCAGATCTAATTAAAGAATCACTGTTTTAACTGGTTAAAATATAACAGTAAGATGCAAAGTAAAAGTCTCCATGCAACCTTTGTCTTCCTCGAAAGGCTTCTAGACTGGGTCTGGAGGAAGGGCCACGCAGCCCTGCCAGCGCAGGGGGCTGTGTGCTGGAGCATGAGCATCTTACTTAAAGACCTGAGGAAAGTCGTCTGCGAGTCCTCTCACAACTCAAAAGCTCTTGCCCTCGCTCTCCCCACTTTGCCCTTCCAGTATGATTTCAGTTAATTCTAAATGGGCTCTAGCAAGGTCAAGCTAAAGCTTTCCTTCGCCTCTGAGTGGGAGCAAAGAAAACAGGTGCTTCCCCGCTCAGGCACAGATGCCCGGTCAAACTCTGGGAAAGTTGCCTGACAGCTTTCTCTCCAGGACACACAGTGGCCCCACGACTTCACTTAAGGGTGAGCCAGTGCGGATGGGAAAGAGAAGGCTGCTGGAGAGAACTTGTGTAGCCAAAACATCTCCAACTCCTGCGAGCTGTGAGGAACTGCCTTTTCTCCGACGTCCAGCAGTGGCGCCTGCTGCACCTTGCCCGCTGTCTTGACCACTCACCCGGCACCCGCATGCCCTTTGTACCCCCGCCCCGCTCCCGCTCGTTCCAGGGCGGGGACGCAGTCTCTCAGGTAATTATTGCCAGCGGGGCCCGCGGGGGAAACGGGGGTGGGCGCACCGGCTGGAGGCGGGCGACGCGGCGGGGCGCCGGCATAAAGGGGCGCTGGGCGGAGCGGTGCCCCATCGCCCGGCTCCTGCGCAGCATGCCGGCCCGCGTCCCTCCGCGCAGCCAGTGGCTGCCGCCGCTGTTGCCACTACAGCTGCTGCTGGTCCTGGGAGCCCACCGCCTGCGCGCAGAGCCAGGCGACGGTGCGCAGACCTGGGTCCACTTCGCGCGCTCCCCAACTCCTGAGGCCGCAGGTTTCCTCCACGGCACCTTCCCCGACGGGTTCTTCTGGGCCGTGGGCAGCGCAGCCTATCAGATAGAGGGCGGCTGGCGGCAGCATGGCAAGGGTGCGTCCATCTGGGACACATTCACCCATCACTCCCTGGTGACCCCAGGCGACCCGTTGGTCGCCGGCATGCCGTCGGGTGCCCCGTCACCGTCCCCGCCCGCCACTGGGGAGGTAGCCAGCGACAGTTACAACAACGTCTTTCGAGACACAGAGGGGCTTCGCGAGCTCGGGGTCACCCATTACCGCTTCTCCATCTCGTGGGCGCGGGTGCTCCCCAATGGCAGCTCCGGTGCCCCCAACCGCGAGGGGCTGCGCTACTACCGGCGCCTGCTGGAGCGGCTGCGGGAGCTAGGCGTGCAGCCCGTGGTCACCCTGTACCACTGGGACCTACCCCAGCGCCTACAGGACACCTACGGTGGCTGGGCCAATCGCGCCCTGACGGACCACTTCAGGGATTACGCCGAACTCTGCTTCCGCCACTTCGGTGGCCAGGTCAAGTACTGGATCACGATCGACAACCCCTACGTGGTGGCCTGGCATGGCTATGCCACCGGGCGCCTGGCACCCGGTGTCAGGGGCAGCCCGCGGCTTGGGTACCTGGTGGCGCACAATCTCCTCCTGGTGAGTTCGAGGGGCCAGGTGGAGGGACCTCGCTGGGGAAAGGGCCTCTTGAGACCCCAGGGGCAAGAGGTGTGCCTGAGCCTCCAACTCAGAGGAGACCCCGCTTGAACACGTTCCTGAGATCACTTGGGACTCACACCCGGCACAGAGCAGCTTGGGTTTCCTGTGGAGTTGGGGGTGGGAGGGAAGTCCCTCGGGGAGAGCGCGAGTGAGTGTCCTTTGGAGCCCATTTGTTAAAAAGAAATAGGAATCAGTTTTTCCAATGAGAAAAGGGAACTCCTTTCTCTGGAAGTAGAGGAATTCCTAGAGGTAAGGGCAGTGAAGATTTACTGATAGCTAGGGGAATGAGGAGGGTGGACGAAAGAAGTTTATTCTGAAGCTGCAGAGAGCTTTTCTCTTTGCGGGATTTTGTTGAAATGGAAAGAGTTGAAAGTTAATCCAAAACGATCTGTCCTACAGTGAAGCAAATGTGAAGGTGTCAAAATCGTTATCTCCTGGACAGCCTGGTTTAAATTGCCTGTGGAAGTTGTTTCTGTGGCAGCGTAAGGAACTACATCACCAACTTTCCATAATCATCAGGGCTGGAAGATCTCTCATGCACTCAAAATCGAGGTGTAACACACCGCAGCAACTACAGGGTGTCCTACAGCATTTGCATTTCCATGACGCTCTTTCTCCGGTGGAAAGGGCTCCTGGCTAATTAGATGATTAGGCTGACACAGTGGATTTGAACACTTGTGTGCAGAAGGTTTAATAAATTTGACAGCAGGAAGTGCTGACATGCCATTATAAAGTTGTCTCCTCCTTTTTCTCCTTGACTCAGTGTTCAAGATTAGATATTATTGATTTGATGGTTCATTTATAATGATGCAAGTTGTTATATTTTGTAGAGTTTTGTATCATGAGAAAATATTTTAAGTATGAATGGGAACATTTCAAATGGTAGTTTTTGATATGGTGTTTTGATAGCCTACTAGAAGGCCTATTTTTGATTTTAGAAGTCGACCATATATTTTGAGCAAATTAAAAACTACTCCTTTAACACATTTGCAGTTGAAGCCATAGGTCATGGAGAGAGGGACAGACGGGATTATTGAGCTGACTTAGTGCTCTGAGCTGCTGGTATTGTTAATCATGGCTAAATCAGATGTATGTCAACTCCATAAGACCTGTTTGCCATCACAAATCATAAGAAGTGTTTTATTTGCTTGACAAAATTGTGGCTTTAGTGATTTTATATTGGTATATCTCTTCATTATACTTAAGAGTTATCTGTCAATCCTTTAAAGGAATCAAAAGAACCTAAACACCATTTGCTTATGTTTAGTGATAGAAATATGGAAAGAACTGTCTTCTGTTTTGAATAAAACTATCAGTCCATTCAGAAACAAGTCACAGGTTCATGAACCAGCTGTTCATGACCTGCAAAGTCACTGCTGTAGATTTAAATAGCTCAAGTTCTGTTTTTAGAGAACATGTTATAAACTCAGTATGCATACATACAAGTTACCAATCACCTTGGTGTTTAAAAAAAAATAAATTAAAAAATTGGGACTCCAAGCCTTCTAGTGCTCAAATAGTTAACCTGATTTTGATTTGATGAACTTTTCAGTTATAATTTTGTATTTGTATCAGAGAAGCTTACCAAACACTAAGTATCCCTTCCTGAAATGGTGGACTTTGTATTCATAAGAAATTAGTAACAGTGGACATTTGGTTTTGCTGATGATGCAAACAAAATGCTAGTTGTAAAATATTAATTTTTGCCTTCAATTTTTTTTGGTTTGGAGTTTTGTCATTCTTGTATCTTATGAAGACCTAAATTGATATTATCAGAGATGGTTTATTAAATTAATTTTTATGTGAGATATTTTCAGTGTTCTTTTTTGATATATTTGTTGGGAGAAGGTGATCTTGTTTGAAAAGATAAGACATATCCTGCAGATTTTGGTAAGAGAACATTTCATCTGGGGTTTAGATATTCTTGTTAGGGACCACTGAGCCCCCTAGGATATTAATTTGTATTTTGGGACCTGATGCTGATGAAGGACAAAATAGGTTAACAACCCTCTTCCACCTCATTCTTCATTCTGCTAATTTAAAAAATGGGCTACAGAGCTCCTCTCATGAGAGAGGACATTTGACCCTCCTTTTGCAGGCCCACGACTGTCCAAAAATTCAAGAATGACGACCATGAGGTGAGGAAGCAGGTCAAACTAACTATAGAATGGACAGGGAGTAAGGTGGATACTGTTCAGAATGGTGGTCTACAATGTTCTGTTGTAGGTTTCTGACACTAGGATGAACCTTAATAAAATTGCTGTGTGTGTGTGTGTGTGTGTGTGTGTCAGAGAGAGAGAGAGAGAGAGAGAGATTGGAAGAAGACCCTTTCCATAGAGCTCTGAGTACACTGGAATGTGGGATGCTTGTTCATCTGAATATAAGTTAGATGGAAGTCACACCTTCAATCTCATTTGAAGAGGGACTTCTGTGTCTTCATAACTCTTGAAAGAAGATTCTTGATGTATCTGGAAAAACAAATATTGAGGCCTCTAGCTGAGGGATCCGGTGCAATGGTATCTCTCAGGTTTTATTCTTCTCGTGGGTTTCTGAGAGGACCAGAACTGAGTTCCAGATACACCTGGGGCTCTTGAAGTGACTTGTAGAGGGAACCTGTGGAAAAAGATAACCTCTCTCACTTAATGAGGAGGGTAGGAGATACTGTTTTGAGTGTTGATGTGTAGTATAAACTTGACTGTTATTGAATGGGCTACACAGTAGCAGAGAGTTGCAATTGGGTATGTGGATTTAGAAAGAAATCAAAAACATTTTGCTGGTGGGGATGATCCAGGTGGGGAGGGTCTTAGAGGAAAAGGAGAGGATGAAGTTATGGTGGATGAAGGAGCCACAAGGTAAAATGGTCAGATGGAGTGGCTGCAAAATAAAAGTGGTCAAAATTGCCTTTATCAATACTTTGAAACAAGATGTTCTCTTCTTCTTGGCTTATGGGAATGTTGGCAGTTTGACCTAGTCCCAGGGTCAGATCCAGTTTATAGAGGACAATAAAGTGAATTTTCTTGCAGTGGCTTTCTACTGCCCTATTCAATATGATTCTAGTGATGTCAAATCTTTGTAGTATCACTGCTTATGTCTTAGGTGATCTGTCATAGCATTTATTTACCCCTATCTCTTCTGTATAGACTTTCTCAGCTTGGCTTTCAGAGCCTCACTCTCTCTTGCTACTCCTCTTAGCTCTCTGATAACACCTTCTCAGTTTCTTTTATTGATTCCTCCTGACCTTGCATGTAAAAATTAAAATGTCCAGGACTCTGTCCATCAGCCATTTCTCTTTGAAGACTCTGTTCCTGGTCCCTCCAAGGTTTGCGTTTCCAGCCAGGACTTCTGTTCTGAGCTCCAGACTTGCACAGACTACTGCCTTCTCCTCTTACAGGTCCAATAGGCAAATCAGACTTGATCCACCTAAAAGCAAACTCTGCTTTCCCCATCATCGTAATAGCAACTTTGCTCTTAAGGTTGATTGGATCTCAAATCTTAACTCCTCCCTTTCTCTTTTATCTTAATTTGCATCCATCAATGACCCTACAATTCCACCTGCCATTAAAATATATCCAGAATCCAGCCACTCCTTGTCTACAGCTCAACCAGGGCTCTGCGTGGGTGACTGAAATGGCCTCCTACCTGCTGTTCTTCTGCCTGTGCCACCTATGGTGTGGCTTGATGGATCCTCTCAAGGGACTCTGTGTGAATGAGTCCTTACTTATTGAAACCCCACATTTTCTCAGGCACCAGCTCACGTGCTCCCTGTGGCCCCACACGGAAATGCCATCTCTTCCTTCTATGGAACCCACCTGCTTCACTTCTGATGCTGCCTACCACACCCTTCCTTTCATTTAGCCTCAACTGTCCCTGTGGCCACTCCACTAGTGGGCAATTCTGTAGATGAGAAAGCCACGTTCCTTTCATCTATGTTTCTCAAAATGTCTTTTTGTTCAACAAGTTGTTTCTGGTTTATTAATAGTGAGGCTCTTCTTTCTAAGTGGATGCTACTAGGTTTTGATCTAATTATCCACCTTTCTAGTTACTTTCTTTAAAAAAAAAAGATTTAGGGCCCTCCCTGGTGGCACAGCGGGTTAAAGCACAGCACTGAGAAACTAAAGCCACTTCTGCATGAGTTCGATTCCCGCCTGCCCCGGAGGTGACCACATGGCGTGGCAGACCTCTCCTGGCCCGCCCACTGCTCCCCTCAGCAGTGTACTTCGTCGATCTACCTGTTCTGCTCCCCACTCTGTCTCTGGTGAAGCCTCTCACCGCCCCTGAGCCTCTAGCTTGTACCCCAGTTCTGTATGTGCAAATAAATAAATCTTTAAAAAAAAAAGATTTATTTACTTATGCACATACAAGAACTGGGGTACAGTCAGAGGTGCAGGGGCTGTGAGAGGATTCACCAGAGACAGAGTGCAGGAGCAGAACAGGCAGATTGGCGAAGTACACTGCTTAGGTGAGCAGAGGGTGATGCAGGAGTCTGATGCAGGACTCACTACCATGTGAGTCACCTCTGGGTCTAGGGATCAAACTTGAGCTTAAGTGGTTGTGGCTGGCTTCACAGTGCTGCTTTTTAACCCATTGTGCTGCCAGGGAGGGCCTTCTAGTTATTTTCTATTAAAATAGGAGTAGCAAACTCTAATCACATAGAAAAATGAATAAATATAAGGGAACAGAATTTGACATTTTCTGTGAAAACTTAGGGTTTACTGAATTTATGTAAGACTCCATGGTAAAAAGTCCCTAACAGAAACTATATAACATTTTAAAGATGTTTTCAGAGTGGGAGGTGGAGGAAGACTTCAGCCAGGATTAAAGAGCATATAGTGGAAATAGTTTCATTATCTGGGAACTTTCATTGCCCAAGTAATAGTGGAGCCAGTTTCTAGATATATCCTGAAATTACACGTGCAATGTATTTAGGGAAGCACTTTATTAGTTTTCTTCCTATAAGGCTGTATTTTTTCATATGGGTATACTAACCAACTAGATTGAAAGCTAAAGTATTTTCTAAAATACTTCTTAAATCAATAGTGTACTAATCACAAAGAACACAACTCACTCTTTTTTGAATATCTGATTGAATAGTGTTTTTTGAAGGTTACCATTAAGTCCAAGCAAAAAATTATGAATAGGAAAAGAACTAATAAAACAATTTCAGAATCATAGCAATATTAACAGCATGAAGTGTGTGATTTTTTTAAGTTGAAGAAAAGAAAATACAGACTACTAAACATTCAAATAATGTCATACCTTTCTTAAGTGTAAAATGAGTGAATGTGTAATTGTTGTTTGAATACCTAGTTAGTCATAGCTTTTGTACATAGAAGTCTTCTGAATTTCTTAATCTTCCCAACAGTTTGATTGCTTTAAGCCAGAATTTTATTATATTTAATTTGTACAAAGCTACCTTTGTTTCAGTGAATGTTATTCTTTTAAGGCATAAAGGAAATTTTAGGTGTAGGAGGCTAATAGAATACATAACTTTTAGGAGGACAAGAGTGGGTGAGTAAAAGTATATACTTTTACCGAATCCTCCAAGATTCACATCTTCTCAGGAGCTCCAAAGTTATACTTGTAATCTATACTTAAACAGATAAAGCAAAATCTATCTTCCATGTGCTCTATCTTGATACATTCTTGGCACAAAATTAATACTTATTCCCTATATCTTGGGATAACTCCTATTTATCCTCCAAAGACTTGACTGAAATACTCTCATTTTGTGGTAACAGCAGGGTTACACTTAGTCATGATTCCTTGAGGTCAGTGACTAAGTATGAAATTTATTTTTAAATTTTAAGTATTCAGTACAGAGAAAATATTCAATACAATAGTTAATGGGTGAGTAAATATAGATATAAAGTAATATTTACTTGTTTCAATATTTCCTTTTGTCTTGTAAATTGAATAGTTACAGTTTGTGTTTTCATTCAGTGTCTGGAAAGTTTAGAAAGGAGTGAAAAATTTCCAATAAGTACATGACTTTCAACCATTTCCAGGGCAATTAATATCCGTTTCATCCAGTGGACAGGGAAGGAAGTGGAGGAGAACGTGGTCGTATAAGAGCCTGACCTGGTGACTGACCCCACTGCTCCCTCTTATATTTCATTGGCAGAACTCAGTGATGTGGTGTAAGGAGTCTGGGAGTTATAGGCTGCTACAGAACTGTGTAGTTGGTGAGTAGTTCCATTATGTTGAAGTCAGAATTGAATTCTATTGTTAAATTATATTATGTTGAGTCATTTAGGACAAACAGTGATCTCTGCCACTGCCCATGTCCCAGATATACTGTGAGAATTAAAACAAAAGTCATATGTCAACATGTTTTAAAAAATATTGAGAGTTCTCCAAAGGTGAGGCGTAGACTTATTGTCAGTAAAAATTTAAAAAGTAGAAGTCCTTCAGAAATGGACCTCTTGAGCTTTTTAGAAGAAAGGAATCAGACAAATGCTTTAGAAATTGTTGCCCTATTAAACTTCTTCATTTGTAACTTGTAGCATTCAATGGGGGTGAAGTCCCTGTTGCAATTATTTCAATAGCATTTGACCAAAGATTGTTAATTTGTTTTTGAAATAATCTGTTTTATATAGCAGTGCCTTTCCTGTATCCAGTTTGGTGTTCAAAAGAAATTAACTAAAATTAATGTGTGACATAATTTGACATACTGACTAAATTGAAGATAAACATTTAGTGAACTTTGGTGGCCCCAGTATGAAGAGATTTTATATTCACAACATTATTGTTTGAAGTATGGCTGTCCGAATATTATCCATGAGCCAATATTGTTACAGTTTGATAAGACAAAATAAACTGAAAGTAGTGATAAACGTTTAGTATAATGGTTAAGCAAATATAATTTTCATTTCTGTACATGCACTTTTATTTGGTGACTAGAATGTTCAAATTACAAGGGGCTAAGAAATCCCAGGTCAAATTTCTTCCCAGGACAAACACATGGCCCGCTTCTCCTGGAATCACCTAACTGTGTTCTACCGTTTGTAGCTGGAAGAACTGGTTCCTCTCAAGTTGTCCTCTTGATTTTATCTTTTATATTAAATGAAAGCCTGCCACTGTATAAGGACTCACCTGTAGTTTCCTCCTTGCTTTCTAATCTCAAATAATAAAACTAATTGCTTTTTGACGAGACAGCTCTACAAATATTTGAAAAGGCCTCTGCGTTCTTCCTACGCATTTCTTTGAGCTGAAGTCTGTGCCTGGACAACTGGCAGCAAATGGACATCTAGTCAAGGGCTGCGGTGTGACAGGCAGACAGGTTGTTGACTTGCAGCTGTGACCCTTGAAAGACACCTTCATCTTCTGATACTTGAAGATGAGTTGGAGAGGAAGATGGGAACATTGACTTTTTATACCCTCAGGGTCCTGGAGGAGGGAGCAGCCTAAGGCTTTAGGTGGGATCATTGTCTTCCATTGTCCTTTCAAGAGGCTATAGGTAGTTGGAAGAAGATGAGGAAGAGGGGTGAGGGCTCTTAGATCAAACCTGAGAGACTGAGGACTTCTGTCTTTTGCAGTGGGAAATAGGTTTTCTTTGTAAAGGTCCAGGGAAAGACTCCAAAGTCACAGTGGAGGGAGGGATAAACATGGTTCCTGCTCACTGCCTCCCTCCTCCATGACACTGTTATCTTTCTCTTTTGTATTCCTCCCTCCTCCATGACACTGTTCCCTTTCTCTTTTGTATTCCTCATCACATGGTCCTTTCCTATCAACTCCCCCCGCCAATTCAGAGACCTGAGTTCTTCCATAATGTCCCGCATCTCTTTACTTGAGGTCAGGCTTTTCTGCTGGTTCTACCAAGGTTGGGGCAGTGATGTTAGGGGTCTTCTACTCTTTGCTTATGTATGACCTCTCTGAACTTATCTGAAGTCCAACGCCACTCAGCAAGAATATTTTCTTACCAAATCCACACTGGGCTGCATGAGAGTTGCAACTTCCTCCTATATACCTAATGCTGGCTGTGTTCATTGCGAACTAAGGTCTGGCTGGCTTTTTAAAAACCCTTTAATGGCCACACATACATTTCAAAACGTCCCTGTACCAACAAAGGACAAAAAGCTTTTCTGAGCCTGCAGGTTTGCCCAAGCTCTAGATGGTGCTGGAGAGCTGGAGGAGTCTGGGGGTTTAGGGTGGTGGTGCTTACTCCAAAAGAAGGATGAAAAAGACCCCTGACTTCATGTCACTTATAGATTAGTAGGCAAGAGATAGGGGACAATAACACTGAAATGCCTTCATAGAAATGAGTGCTAGGCATACTGGGAACACTAAAAAATGGAAGATGGATTAGGGTTTTCAGGGGGTAGCAAGTGTGAGGGAGAAGTGAGGGGAAACTTCTGATGAGACCAAGGGTTGGCAAAGTTTTCTTTTTGGGACTAGGTTTTAGGCTGTGTGGGTCAGTCACACTGTGTCTTTGGCAGCTATGTCTGTGGTAGCACCTGAGAGTCATAGCAACAGGTGACTGGATGGGCACAGCTGAGTTCAATAAAATCTCATTTACAAAAATAGGTGATGGGTAGGCTGCTTGGGCAGGTGTGCAGGCATGTGAAGTAAGAAGGCCTCGTGGTGTTCCAGGCCATAGCCCAGGTGATGCCAAGGTCAGGCAGGGCAAGGAGGCAGCTCCCAGTGTGGCATCAGTAATACTTTGGAATGGCTGAAGCAGGCTGCATCAGGTGGGAGAGGAGGGATGAGACAAGAAGTGATCCTGGAAGTTTTCAAAGGTTCTCTTATAGGGTGTATGGAAACCATTTTAACTGCCCCAGATGTTCAGAGCACCTTTCTTGTGCTGGACACTTAATGTATTAATGCCACCTAGGGCTGTGTATGCAGTTCTGGCCATCATCTCTAGGACTCTGATTAGTCTGCAGTCAGCAAAAACCTCTCAGGCTTTATTTTGCCCAAATGAGTGGCTGTTAAGCTAGACTTTTTCTTGGCAGCTTTTGTTGTTTATTTTTGGACCTTGAATCCTATTAAATTTTATTTCATTGTGCAAAGATAGGGGGGTTACCACAGATGGTAGGTAATTCCTAGAACTTGGAAGTAAACTATGTGTATGAAGGCAATTAAAGGAGTTATACACCTACACTGGAAGAATATCCATTAAGATGTTGATATATAGTGGTAAAAAAGTCACACATGGTTTATTATTAAGAGAAATTGCCAGTTATATTATGGATCTTACATTTCGCTATTGGACCTCAATCTTTAGTAAATAAATCCTTGGCTGCTTTTTATGCTGGACAGTCTTCAGCTTCTGTTCTTTCCCTCAGACTATGTCTGTCATGCCAAAGCTTAGGGCTGATATTCCTGCTTTCTGGTCCCACAAAATCCTGTACTGTCCCTATGCTAATACGTTACACATTTTATTGAAATGATTTGTCTTCCTTCAACAGACCTGGAGCTTTGAGGCACCAGGAACCAGGTTGATCTTCCTTTTTGTTTTAGGCCCAGAGACTTACAGTACCCAGGGAGAGAGAGTACACAGATATTTGTGACAGGAATGAAACGGTGTACCACTTCTCCTTCTACAAACCCTGCTACTTCTTGATGTAAAAGGAAATGTTAACAGTAGGTATTTCTGGCTGGTTGGATTATAAGTGATTTGTTTTCCTTTTTGATTATTTGGATTTTCTGTTTTCTCTATCCAAAATGTTTATTATTTTTAAAGATTTATTTATTTATGCATATAGAACTGGTGTACAGGCCAGAGAGATGCAGGGGTGGTGAGAGGATTCACCAGAGGCAGAGTGGGGAGAAGAACAGGCCCACTGATGAAGTACACTGCTGAGGGGAGCAGCAGGCGGGTCAGGACAGGTCTGCTGCGCCATGTGGATCATCTCCACGGCGGGGATCCAACTCATGATGTCTTAGTGCTGTGCTTTAACCCACTGTGCCACCAGGGAGGGCCCAAAATGTTTTATTTTTTGATGGAGAATTAATAATTACTATTTCTGGGAAAGGACAGCATATGCATTTACAGTGGGTGGAGTGCAGTGATGTATGTCTGAGGAGATAGGAACCTCTGAATTATATATGGGAATGTCAGTCAATGTTACCTAAAATTAATGAAATAATTAATTAAAAAGAAAAGATGACAGATTTAATTTATCCATCTTTTTTTTTTTTTAACTGTAGTTTGAACCCCATTAAACATTAGTAAGGAAAACATTAAAACAAGGGCAAAGAGGAAGGGAGAAAGAGGAGGGGACAGAAGAACCCACATTGCTAGAGAGCAGAGTAGCTACTGAAAACCAGGTGAACAAGTGTTGCTGACATAGAAAACCTGAGAAAACTGACTGCTTGCATGGCATTAGGAGAAACTAAGAACCAACTCTGTGATTGCAGAGTCTTCCAGAAGTTCAGAGAGTAGCCAGACCAACTCTTCTGGAACTGGAGGTGAAGAGGATGGGCATTAATGTGAAGAGAAATGATGGGAAGCTATTTAGGAAACAACTTAATTTCTAGGCCCCTCCCCCCAATCCTCACTGCCAGGCATAAGCCTCTTCTCAGAAGGAAACTTTGATAAGTTAAATTTTTCAAGATTATTAAGTACTGAGTGTTTGGACTGGGGGACGTTTAAAGGCATGAATCCTATACTAAAAATGAAGATTATATGTAAGTGATACTGAGAGTTCCACCCTACAACCCTTTAATCTCACCTGGCTCCCAGCATGCTGGAGGTGTGACTTTTACCCTCATGGAATCTGATGAGCTCCAACAGAAAGATCTAAGACACATGGTCCTTGAGTTCCTATAGCAACTGAGGGAGAGAGATCACTCTCCAGTGGGGCTCATGACTTCACCCACATGCTCAGACCTGGCAGTCAGGTTTCTTGTACCTTAGTCATCATGGATTGGCAGATGTCTGAGGAAAACCTCTAACAGGAGAGATTGAGACCCATTCTAATAAACAAACAGGGGCACAACGATTTGTAGGGAACAGATTATACAGGGAGAAAAAAGCCAAAAGAAACCCAACAAAAATCTCTGAACAATAAATTTTTACATGTATAAGAAAAGATATTCTCTGATAATACATACAGTCTGAAAATAAGAATAGGGTAATATAACAAATTAAGGGGACATATGAATACTTGGAAATCAGATCCAGTAAAATGGAAATAAAAAATTAACAGATGAACTGGGAAATAAAGTTGATAATATCTAAGAACAAAGCAAGAAGGCAGAGAGAAGGAAGATAACAGAAAAAAAGGTAAGAAATGAGTTAGTCGAAGCTTAACATTCAAATAATATAGCTCCAGGAAGCAAGGACAGGTCATGTAGTAGAGTTCTATGCCATGCCCCTCAGCACCTCTTTCAGAACTCATGCCCTAGGTATGCTGGGACTTGACCAAGGGCCTTGTTTTGTTCTGTGGGATGTAGCACATGTGATGCAAACAAAATAGGATGTTCACACTGAACTATCTTCTTGACTCGCTTCCTCTCAAAGGCCAGCTTCAGTACTTGGGCTAGGTTACTGAGATGAGAGGCCATATGAAGAGAGAATTTAGGGGGCTAAAAGGCCATCTTGGACATTTCCTTCCCACCCGCAGCCCCCTGAGGCTCCAGCTGAAAGCAACTATGTGTATACATACCCTCTGCTGCCCTAGATGAACCAGAATTGCAGGGTTAGTCCATAACCCAGATCAGGAAGAAATAATAAATCTGCATTATCTCAGTTTTCTAATTGTGATTTATCTCACAGCAATAGATAACTGACACGAAGAGAAAGGAAATAATAAAGCAGTTAAAAAATAGTTCCTGGACATCAGTTTCCATATTAAAGGCAAAGTACTGGGGAACTCCTACTGAACACCCCTGCTGTGACAGAGTAGGGCCCTTCCTCCTGGGAACGTGGCCACTTCTCTAGTTGGTGGGTCATAGATCTTAACATTGGCTATCTGGAAACTGAGGAAGTGGCGGTGACTTTTATTTTGCTGTGTTTTAGTGACCAACTCCACAACTTCCTTGGAGTTTGGCAGCCCCTCTGGCCATGCCATTGTTACTGAAGTTGCAATCACTGGGCTTCTGGCTGTAAGCACCACCTATCAACTCATCTTCCCCACTCAGGGCTTCCCTCCTCCTCCTGTGATTGCCTCAACCTGTGGTGCCACACACCACGGAACAGCCTGTGCTGCTGGAAATGCCCGAAAGGAAGAACACAGACTGTTGGTTTTAAAAATCTTAATGTGTTCCTAGCACAGAGAACTCACAGTTATGTAGGATTTAGAAAACTTACCTTCGATGTAATATTTCCTAAGAAGCTCATACAAGGTATAGACCAGCGAAATGACAGCATAAGGAAAAGAAAGAAATGGGAATTAGACAAGTAAGGTTCCAGCCCATAATAGATGAAGAGAAGGGTTAGGCTGAGAGCAATTCTAGAGAGCAGATTGTCTGGAGGGAGCTGGAGGAAGGATGATTTCTAACAAGGGGAGAGAGCTCTAAGTGAGAAAAATAGACTCAACAGGTTATACGGTAGTGAATATGATAGAGGATCATGAAAGCATAAAAAGTACAAATGGAAGATTATGTAGGTTTAATGACGAGATGATTTATTTACTCAAGGGAAAATAAAAAGCTGTGTTTGTATGTGTGAGAGAGAGGGAGAAAGAGAGAGATAAGTTCTGATGCTCTGTTTCTGCAGCAAACAATACATAAGAACCTTGATGTAAATACTAACTGGCAATTTAGAAGATAATAGTCACTTGGGAGAATAAGGGAAGATTGTAAAAGAACTAGCTTTCATTTTCAGTGTGAATTAGTAACTTTCAGAATGAGCATATTCAGAAGTGATGGTAACGATATATTGATAATTATTAGAAGAAAGGGTTAAAGTTAAATGTGGCAGTCTGTAAGGAGTGGAAGCAGGACTTTGTCAAGGAGCAGGGAAGATTATTTTTCATGATAAACCTTTGATACTATTTGATTGTAAACTACAAAAATGGATTTATTTAATTTAAAATAATCTTTAAAAGTCCTTCACCAGTGAATAATGATTTATAGTTTTCAGGTGTTTTTGTGTATTTTGGAGGTAGGAAAAGGAGTTGGGTGGCACAGAGTGTGTAGCTGACTGTCCTTGGGCTGCCAAAGGATACAGCTGATATCCAACCCCGGTTTTGTGAACCCCAACTCTCCACGCTCATTCTATGCCTCCATGCTGCCTTCAGCACAGCCCGGGTATCATCTGGGGTTGCTGGTGTCTGTTTAGACCAACAGTAAATTTTTCTCTTGTGTTCATAATCACTCTTTGAAGTAGATGAGAATGTGAATCCAACTTGTCTCACACATTTGGCCCTTGATGTGGGCTGTTGACTAGACTTGCTGAGCGTCACAGCAGCCAGCAAGCTGGTCTCAGGCTAGACTGGCTTCCTAAGAGGAAGCTGGCCCCGCTCCTCTGACCCCAGCAAGCACCCAAGAGGATTAAAAGGAAGGGTGCAGACTTTCCTTTAGCCTTGCTGTCAAGCAGCTTCACTGTGCGGGAGCTATCATGAGCCTCTGCACTTGGGTAGGAGTGGTAAGTCCACATTGTAGAGGACAAATGTGAAATGATTTTGGCCACAGTTTCTCCAGCTTTCACTCACTATGACCTTTGTCCATCTTCACACAGTACCTACATCTTTCAATAAACAGTTTAGAAACCACCTCCTACTGGAAGACTTTCTTGATTTTCCAAAATGAGAAGAAAACCTTCCTTTTTTTGAATCCTTGTAATACAAAAATATTCTTCTGGAACTTCCACTTCTATCACAATTATTTTCTTTGCTAACTATGCCCTATATAATAACTTGCCCACTGACTGTCTAGGGAAATAATAACAGTCACAAAAGTTTCATTTTAATACTTTTTTTTCTTTGCAATTCTCATTTCTAAAAATATAAGAAACCCAAGAATATTTTTATGAGGAGTTTCAGCAGAAACTGTGTGACTGTTTCCTTGTGTTTATTGCAACTCTGAGAAATAAAGGCAATGAGGTAATGAAAAAGCATATTTTGCATAATTTGATTAAAATGCTTTTTAAATTTTTCCTTACATATTTATGGCCTGCAGCGGTTTTTTTTTTTTAACTTTACTTTTATTAAATTTTTTTTTTTTAATTTTGTGTAGAAGAACTGCGGTGTAGGCCAGAGGTACTGGAGGTGAGAGGATTCCTTAGAGATTGAGTGGGGAGCAGAGTGGGCAGATTTATTGAATTCACTGCTAAGGGGAGCAGCAGGGGAGATAGGAGAGGTCTTTTGTCTCCATATATGGCTCAGCTTTCTGGCTGGGGATCAAACCCAGGCCCTAAGAGTGGCAGTACTGAGCATTAACCCCTAGGTCACCAGGGAGGGACGGTAGTTAGTTTTAAATTTTTCAGTTTGCCACGAGGAAGGAGGAAGGAGTTCTGGAAACACATTTGACTTCTACTCAGACTCCTGCTTCCTGGTGGGACTGAAAGCCTTGCTATTGTGCTTTGGACCTTTTTCCTGACTCTTCTCAGCTTAGATATATTTCTTTCCAACCCGGGGCCTCCAGAAAAGAGTACACCAAATTGATAGGAACTTCCCATGAATTGTGTGAAGATGAAATTCTTGGGTTTGACTTTTAGCTTCAAATAATAGAACGATTAAAGCCATTCAAAACAAAACAAAACAAACATACAAAATGCCTTTGGCTTAATAATGGCTACTGAAAATGCGATCTGAGCTTCCTTATGCAATTTCTAGACAGAAGCTAGTTCTTTGGATTCAGTAGTTGTTCAATATTGGATTTAGTGGCTGGTCAGTATAAACTAAGAGGCTTATACATTGTTAATTAATACTCTCTGATGACATGACCAGTTGGAATCTGACCGAATCCCAAAGAGACCAGTTTTTATTTTTGATAAAGAAAAATCTTTGGGGCTTATTTATAATCACAAAAGGGACTAAGTAAAAATTTTCCTAGATTTGGAAATGGTGCTGCTGGAGGATTACTGTGTGTCCTTCTGAGCTGAGGTTCAAAGCAGATCTGCCTGGTTAATCTCATTCTCTGAATCTGATTCTAGGGGGTTACTGAATGGAATGCTTATTTGTTCTATTTTTTCTGTACTGTAGGGTATTCTAAGTTCTGGAAAAGCAGAAGCTAATTTATAGAAAACGGACCACAAAGGAATAATTCTTGCCCAATAACAACATGGATGGATTGTTAGTCCGGGTATGATTTAATAGAGTTAAGTTAGTCTCTGCCTCTTGCTCAGCTGAACAATACTGGAAGACACCAAATAAGATAAGGAAGGGAACCTGACAGAGTTGCCATGGGAACTTAGTCCTCACGACCAATAGGGGACTATGGAGAATTCCCATGAAGGTAGAAATAAGACAAAGAGAACTAGGCAGGATACCTCCTGAACAGAAGGCCCCCCAACCCCAGTGTCCCAGCAGAGAGCAACTGTTAGAGAATGACTCCCCCGTCATGGAAAAGTCTGCCAAAACAAGTTACGAAAAGTTCCAAAGCCTGCCTGTGTTGACCTCATTCATCTAGCCTTCTGCTTCCTTGTAGGATATTTCAGTAAATCTGCCTTTTCTGTTATCCATATAGCATGGAGAACCATAATGAGCTATTATGGCTTATCAAATTCAAGTAATATTACATTAAAGATTTTCATATTCAGGTCTGATATTCTTTTTTTTTTTTAATATTTATTCATTTGTGCATACAGAACTGGGGTACAGGCCAGAGGTGCAGGGGCGGTGAGAGGATTCACCAGGGACAGAGTGGGGAGCAGAACAGGCAGATCAACAAAGTACATTGCTGAAAGGAGCAGCGGGCGGGTCACGAGAGGTCTGCCATGCCATTGGATCACTTCCGGTGCAGGCCAGGATAGAACGCATGCGGAAGTGGCTTAAGCTTCTTAGTGCGGTGCTTTAACCCACTGTGCCACCAGGGAGGGCCCTGAGGTCTGGTATTCTTTAAGGAAAATAATATTTTCCATTGTCCCATATGAGTCTCTGGTGCATTCATTCACCCACTCGGCTCTCACCTCACCCTGATAATACAACGCCGCATTGTGTCTTAGAGAGATGTAGGGGATAAAAAATTACAACCTACCTAACAAAAGGAAAATAAAGATGCTTGTGAGTGCCACCAAAATTATTTTTTGCATATTGCCCCTTGGCACACAGGACTCCCTCATTTTGTTCTAGTTTTTCTGTATCACAATCGTTTTCTTTCTTTCTTTCTTTTTATATATATATATATCTTACAGTTACTATGTTTGTTGTTTATTAACTGTCTTCCTGCTAAAATGGAAACTCCAGAGATTTTCATCTGATTTGTTCTGTGAGGTATGGCGAAATGTTAGATCTATGCCAGATACATAGTAAATGGAATGAAAACATCCGATGACTTAGATCAGGACTTCCAAATTCTTTTGGCTTTGACCCCCAGTAAGAAAAGCATTTGACATGTTCATCCATTTCCAACAGAAACAAAAGTCTCATTAAATTTAACCTTCTTGATACATGCACTCTGACATTTGTTAATTAGGTCTATTCTAGTTCACTTTTTAAAATTGCTGCCTGATGTCTATTTGATGTGCTGGGTTCAGTGAGTGAGTTACTTTATCTCTGATAAAAATTTCAGCAGAGTTCTCTTTTAGCAGCTCACTGCTCGTTTACCCACGAGACAAGACATTTGCACAGACACAGGTAGGCAAAGGTTACATTTAAAAAGACAGATTTATTAGGAAAAGGAGAAGGATAAAAAGAGAGGCATCAGCATAGTCACAGGTGGGCAGACTTGGGGGAGAGCTGTTCTTTGCCAGGGCAGAAATTGTACTGATACAGTGTTCTTTGGGGGGCTTGGAGGTCATTCCTTTGCAGAATTGTTATCTATTGTTAAATCAGTCACTTTTAGGGTCTGTGTGTGTGGGTTAATTTGTGAGGATGGTGATTCTTAAATGGCCCTCAATATCCTTATTCCCACCTCTGGTCTGTGCCTCCTGGACTTATATTGCAGTCAGCATGTGCCTATGGGTTGCTGCCCAAGGATTTTCTTTTTTATTGCTGGTTTGATAACGATGCTAATCCTTCCTACCCCCATCTCCAGTTTCTGGTCTTACGATGCCTCCATCCTAAATTTTCTACTTGTGGCCTCCATCACTGTCTTCCTCATAACTGATTTCACCATAGAAACTATAGAATGAAAAACTTTTTCTTAAGATCATTCAGAAACTGCTATCACTCAAAGGCATTTGGGAAAGGAAGGGGAGAGGGCAGGCAGCTTGCTTTCTTCTATCTGCTCCTCCATAAAACATACTTATATTCCTATAATCTTACCCTGCCTGACAGTATAGAAACCCTTACACACGCACGTGCCACTTTCTGTTTAGGTGAAAAGTGTTCTCTGTTGCAAGGGGAATTGAATTACTTCAAAAGGGAAGCGATACAAGTAACCTGTGAATGATAAATGATTTTAAATTTGCAGTCGGTTGACATCTGCTACTGAAAATTCAGAACTAGGAGGGGATGCAGAGGTAAAATATTTGGAAACAAATGGTAACTAATATGGAAGAAAAACATTTTCCCCAGCATTGTTGAAGTAGGAGACAGCCGTTTCTTAAGGGTATTGTAGTGTCACTTTGGAAATTACTAGTAAAAGATATTTGCTGGAAATACTAGTAAAAGATATTTACTGATACTTACTGAAAAGCTCCTGGCTGGCTGATGAACCACAGGATGCTCTTGCTGGCCTTATGAAACATCTCTTATCTGAGTCCTTTATCTTCCTGTCTCTTTTTTTCATCTAGCCTTATGTCTTCCTACAAGGTTCTCATTTTGTTGCTAATAGAGAAAAAGAGATACAAGAAGCAGGAATTGAAACTCCTCTATGCCTCTGATAACATTGTGATTAATGGACTAGAAGGTTTCTAGTCACAAGCTGGAGATTTTTGTCAGCAATGTAGCGATGATGATTTTGAAGTTTTGTCACAGCAATACTTAATATTACATAGAATGATTTTACTGAGGTTGATTAATTCTGTACTAATTAATAAATAATTAACGGATAAATAAATAATAGATAAATTAATGAGGCAAGAAACATAATCTTTGATTTATTGATATATTTACCCAAATGAGTTATATGAAACCATGTTTACTTCATTTGGATGAAGGTTTTTTTTTTTTTTTAAAGATTTATTTGTTCATACAGAACTGGGGTACAGGCCAGAGGCTCAGGAGCGGCGAGAGGATTCACCAGAGACAGAGCGGGGAGCAGAACAGGCAGATTGAGGAAGTACACTGCCGAGGGGAGCAGCGGGCGGGCCAGGAGAGGTCTGCCGTGCCATGTGGTCACCTCTGGGGCAGGCAGGGATCGAACTCATGCGGAAGTGGCCTCAGCCTCTCAGTGCTGTGCTTCAACCCACTGCGCCACCAGGGAGGACCTGTTTTTGTTTTTAAGAAGTGGAATAAGTCTTTTTACATAACCTACTTTGGAGAAACCCAAACAAATGGTCATAAGTCTAGAATTAAGTCATAATTTAAAAATCTACTTGACCTTCATTTTGCCTAGCAGTAAAAGCATGAGTGAGTTCTTATAGAATCTCAGTGTTGGTTATGTATGTATCAAGGAATTCTATATTTGCAAATGACCAACACTAACTAAACAGGCTTTAGGAAGTTAAATCATAACCTTCCTTATTAAGGAAGAAAAGAGATGTTGTTAGGACACTGCAGTAGTTAGTTCAGGGAATTTATGTATTAGATATGAATCTTAGAGGATTTTTTCCTATGTCATCAACTCTGTACTCAGTTCCTTTCACTCCAGATGTAGGAGAGAGCCACCTGCCAGTGTCCAGCTGTTCACATTTTAACCCATTTTGCAATGAATAATTTTAATCATGTGATTTTGGTTATCACTATCTCAGAAATTTATGCACAACTATTATGGTTTATCAAATTCAAATAATATCGAAGATTTTCATATTCAGGTATGATATTCTTTATGGAAAAACATTTTTCAAAAGTCAAAAACTATTAATCCTTTAATTAGACTGTAACATTATTTTTACAACATTGAGTAAATTCTTGTATTTATATCTTTAATCATAATTTCCATGCTTAGAAACAAGTAGAAGCCAAATTCCATTATGGGCGATATTATAAAGGTTCTTTGCCTCTTGCTCATTATCTCAAACAATTCACGGTTTAGAAATGAGATGTTAATTGTTTGACTTAATACATAGATCTGGTAGTTTGGGGCATTTTTCCAAGTAGTCTGATGAAATGTAAGTAGGTCAAAAACATTTTGGTGGAGAAAATTTAGTTAATGAGACCATTTGGTCAAAACCAAATTGGAGTTACTAGATTTTCCAGTGTTAATAGTTTGGTGTTTCCAGGAGTCTTTTAGGCATTTTAAATTATTCTTTTTAGAAGTTATGAGGTTAAAGTAAGAAACTATTCTATGCTTGTGAAATTGGAACAACTGAGACATGTAACAATAGATCAGTAAGTCAATAAGTAATTGTTGAATGGTGAGGAATTTAATTGGAACAAACTGTGTTATCCATTCTTGCACAGAAATTGTAAGCATAACAAGCAGAGCAGTATCATCACCTTAGAAAGATAACACAGTAAATAATTTGAAGTAGAAAAGTCCCCGAAGTTGAAAATTCAAGTTACATTTATAATGTTTATTTTTTCTTATTAGAAAAATAATGCTTGTTCACTCCATAAGAGAAAACCAGAGAAGTAGAACATTAAAAACACCCAGACCTCTACTCACTAGGGACAAACAACTTTTCTTTTTGACACAAATTCTTTGAATTCCTGTCCTGTGTATATTTATTTTATATATGTACATATGAGCCCATATATACAAATAAATTTGGTAATAATATACATGCTTTATTTATAGCTAACTATAGTTATTAAAGTGGTTGATGATCATTTATAACTAATAGATGGTTTGCTCCATATAGCCTTCCTGGGTTATTTCAATGAATCTTATTGTTGCTGCTTTAGATCGTTTCAGTTAATCTAAACATGCAGTAGCTAGTCATTAAGTATTTAATGAAATGAATGAATAGATGAACAATAAAAAAATCTTATCATGTTTGATGTGTAGGTTGTTTTCATTCATCTCTTATTGGTAATGTGCTGCCTTGGTGAAGTGTTGCCAGTTTTTGAAGAACTATGAAGTGAAAGAATATCTACTCCAACTAAGGATGTGGTGGGAGGAGAATGCCTAATTGCATTTAGGAAGTCAAAGCGAGGGCAGAAGAGAATTAGGGTGAGTTTGGAAGGAGGGAGAATTTTTCAGTATCTGGGGAAATAGTACTAAAAATAATCAGGGCTAATTAGGGACAACTTCTAGAACTAGAAAAGTCTAAAACAAAAGACTTGCAAGGATAGAGATAATAGAGGAAAAGTAGAATAGTATTTCAGGATTGGCAGGTTGTCTTCTAGGTTAAGTACAGCTGTGGGTAAAGGGTCTTGAGAAATTGACCTGGTATAGAGAAAGAGCTGGGTTGGGAATTGATGAGATATGCTTGAATAAATGGTATTATTGGTTCTTCTTGTTAATTTAGATGCTGTAAGGTTTAGCGCTCGAGCTAGAAATTCTGCCTATTTGATTTGCTAAGAAGCCCATGTAAAAGCTCAGTCTCTGCCTGTTTCCATGTATTTGTCTGACTGGACTAAATGAAGTTTATGTCAGGCCCTGGGCACAGTTTGGGGCCTGGAGAACAGAGGCAGATTCCAGGCCAAATTTAAGGAACTGCACACAGAGACTATTGGTTATTTTTGTGGGTAAAATTTAGAGGTGGCTGTTTTGGAGCAATTATTTAGACATTTATCAGATGCTGGTTTTATGTGAGTCTATATGAAAATCCTGTCTTAGGAAAACGTAGTTTATAATTAACAGACATGCTGATGGAAATAAGAGGAATAATTTGGTTTACAAACATGAACATTAAATTAGTCTGCATACTTACATAATGTTTCAAGGTAGCAGTGACTTTTTAGACAGTCCTTAGAGATGTAATCATGATACTATTCTTGAAACTTGGTGAAAATATGCCTCAAACAGCCAGATATTCAGCACTTTCTGAAAATTTTCTTGTCTTTTAACCTTGTGTAAAAGAGTGCACATTTATTTTAGAAGTGAGACATCTGGAGAGCTCTTCTTCGGTAAGGAGAAGACACAAATTAGCTATTTGAAGTATTTTTTGTTCAAGGACTGAGTTTCAGTTCTTTAATCATTTCAGTTCCTTAATCATTGGTCCCAGTAAATTTAATTCAGATTATTTGAAGGATTAAATAAATCCTTTAGTAATAATTACATTCCAATTTTAAAAAACAGTCTAAGGAATGATAGTGAAAAATGACCCACTCAGTATTACCTCTGGAATATATTTTAATGATGGTTAATAGTATTCACTTCTCCAACTTTAGACTCATCTACTTAGTTGTTGACCAGGCATCTTCACTGAAATATCAAACCTATCATCTAAACAGAATCTGAGTCCTTCTCTTCCCCAGTAGTCATTATGTAACATCTAGTTACATCGCTAGCTAGTTCTACTGATTCTGCTTTCAATCATAGCCTAAACCTGCCTGGTCTCCCTGTATTCTTTGGCCCAAACCAGCACCGTGTTTTGCCTGATTATTGCAATAGTTGCCTTTATACCCCTTTACTCTCCTAGAATCTATTCTCCATATGGCAGCTGGTCATCTTTCAAAAATCATTTATCAAATTATGTTGCTACCACTTGAATCATAAATGTATATGGGCAGTCACAATTCTCAGAATATGAAGACTGACTTAATTAATACTCAAAGGGATGTGAACATAAGGTGTTATTGATATCCCTGTTTTACAGATGAAGACAAGAGACACAAAGATTTAAATTATGTGTCAAGGTCACAACAACTAATAAGAATGCAAACTAGATCAATCTGACCAAGTCCATGTTCTTAAATGTTATTTTCATCCATCTAATGACCTTCTGTTGCATTTACAGTAACAGTAAATTACTGTAAATCCTCAGTAAGTTCTGCCAATGTGGGCCCATGTGGATCCAGCCTATCATGTGTCAGACTTCTTCAGACTCCAATCTTGAATCAAGTAGTGCAGTACTCCTAAGAAAAATCAATGAGCGTTAGGTAAGCAAGCAAGTTGCCACCTCAGCCTGATCCCCTCTGAATGCTCTGGAGAATGAGTCATCTCAGAGTTCTCATCCTCATGCTCTTCTCAGAGTTCTCTTAAATCCAACCTCGGTCATCGCTGACAGCTTCCCACTAGATTTGGAGGTGGGGTGGAGATTAAATACCTGTGTCTGGTCTTCTGTCCTCCGAGGTGCCCTCTTCACTTTCTTTATGGCTTTCCTGCCAACCTGCCACCTTCCTTCCTGGCCCACAGATCTTTCTTTATTCTTGCCCATTCTTCTGTGTCTGGATGATTTCTCCTCTCTAGGTCTTACTTAGCATCCTTCATTTGTTCTGCTATTAATAAATCTTTCCTCAAACAATACCTCCTCAAAGAACCCTTTGTATCTGAATTGTACTCCTCCATGTTAATGTGTGATCTTCTTGCATCTTACTCTGCTTTCATTCATTTTCTATCTCTCTTCCTTTCAAGATATGGAAAAATTAACAATCACTTGAATATGGCCCAGAAATAACATCAAGTGGGTCACCTTTTATAGCCATTCTTTAAAAAAATTGAAAGGGAATTATTATTAGAGGATTAATTTAATCTTACAAATAAGTATGTAAGCTTAATGAGAACAGAATCTTATTTTGAGTCACATTGATTTTAAGAACACAGAAAAACACCCATGACAGCATTTGTTCAATGAATGAATGAATGGATGGATGAGTGCATGGATGGATGAATAAGTTAGTATTGATCTTCTTAGTTAAAAGCTAAAAGGCTGCTTTTTTTTTAAGGTAACAAATTACTATTGTAGTTTCAGAAATGAATTTGTGTTTCAGAGAAAACCAATTTTCTCTTGCTACATCAATCCTAGATTATTATATTTCTGTCCATGAAATAGCATTGCCTGTGACTAAGGCATCAACACACTCTCTATCATCAATCTTCACTCACTCCTTATCTATCTATCTATCCTCTACCTAGTGGTGAGAATGGTTACATTTATTTTGAAGTATTTCATACTTTTGGAATCATTATAAATACGACTGTTTTCTTCACTTTCCTTTTGGACTTTTCACTGATATTGTATATCTGTAGTACATGATGTATGCAAAACAGAACCCAATAAAATATATATAAATATGTAGAAAGAGACTTAGTATGAGGCTTGACTCTTGTCACTTTGGAGGCTGAGAAGTTCCCTAATTTACAGTCTGTAAGCTGGAGGTTCAGGAAAGCTGATGGTGTAATTCCAGTCCAAACCTGAAGGCTGGAGAATTAGGAGTGTCAGGTCCAATGTAGGAAAAGGCAGATGCTCATCCTTCCATTGTCTTGTTCTTTCTAGGCCCCTGTGAATTACAGATGAGTTCAAATATTCAACTTTTCCAGTAACACTCTCACATGCGCACTCAGAAATAATGTATAGTTAAATTCACATTTATTAAAAATAGTGGAATTTCATTATCACAGGCCCTAGAGGAAGTATACAATATGCTTCAAGAGGCCACAGAGAGAGTTAGGGTGTAGGTGGACAAAATCCAGGACATATGCCTATATTGGGATTTGTAGGTGGTATGTTTGGCATTCCTGGTCTAGGGCTGGATCAGTCCATTCAAACCAAGACTTCTTTAGTAAGCCCACAGGAGTCTTATCTAAGGAATACATAAAGGGGAGGGACTGGTAGGCTGGGGAGACTATTGATCACCACGGCTACTGGAGAAGTTACATCTGGAACCTACATTTGCTTATGGCTCAGTGAACTACATTGAGAACAGGTGTTTGCACGGGGGGGGAGGGGCTCATGTCAGTTTAAGGTTCATTCAGACTCCTTGGTCAAGCGAAATGGATGCCAGGACAGCAATCCCATGGAAAAAGTCAGCTAAACATTTAACAAATGTTTAAAGGCTCTCTATAGGTATCCTTATCTCAGTCAGGCTGACACTTAGAATTAACCACCACACTTTCTAATGCCTCAAATTTATAATTCTCTAAAATAATCAACTACTTGATAGACACTTTATTTTGCATCACAGCATTTAATCCTCACCATGTCCCTGTAGAAAAATAAACACTATTCTCATTAGCACAGAGAGGAAAATGAAGCTCATGCTTATAATGCTTAGAGGATCCAACCCTAACTCTCTTCTATTCCAAACTCCAGGCTGAATCACTATATCCCATTGTTGCTATGGACTAAAATCCTTAATGGGTAGTGATTTCTTTGCTTCTAATATTTTCCTTACTTGTGATGTTCTTCCTTTTTGGACTCTTCATCCTTTGGAACAGAAGGAATAAACACTCATGGAGATCTTACTGTAGTCAAACATAGGTGTTTTACATAAATTAACTCATTTAGTCCTTGCAACAACACTGAGAGGTACAAGGGAGTTAGTTTGCCTACCCAGGTTAAGTTGTGTATTCAAAGGCACACAATTAAGAATGAGCAGGGAGGCTTCCCTGTGGCCTACAGGTTAAGTCTCAGAGTTTTCACAGCTGTGGCCTGAGTTCAATCCCCAGTCTGGGAGCTGACCCACATTTTGTGAAGTTGGTCTCTCTTGTCTTGATGCTGCTCCTGTAGGAGTATATTTGGTATTTTGGTAAATCTACCTGTTCTGCTCCCTACTCTGTCTCTGGTGAGTCCCCTCACATCCTGCACTTCTAGCCCATCACCAAGTTCTAATATGCATAAATAAATAAATCTTGACATCAAAGGTTTTGTGCTCACTTCAGTAACACCCAGACCATTCACCTCCTCCGAGCCTTGCTGCAGAACTCAAGGTTAGAAGACTGGTCTGAAATTACAGACCAGTCTATTGTGTGAGTCTTCAGCTACCAGCAAAATGAATACAGATTAGGAAGCGATTAGATTGCTTTCAGTTCTGACTGACCCCTTCCACACTCCCCAACCTTCATACTTCTTCTAAACCACAATTGGGGCAAATTAGGAAAGTCTCCTGGTCCAATGTCCCAACCAGCCAGACTTTACCTTTTTTTTCCTCTTTAACTGTTCAATCTGAGATGACTCTTTCTGTCTTTGGGGAAGGAAGGGTGGGGGGTGGTGGTGGTGAGAGACAGAAGAGGGTGGGGAATGCTGACGCAGCATAGCAGGAGACGGTCCAGCTTCTTGGATTGCACGGGCAAATGCCACTGTCCTTTCATCAGCATTTTATTCTCCATTTCCTTCTTAGAATGTAAATATCTGCTTCAGGTCGTCACAAAACACATTTAGTGAAATGATGTTTCTAAAGTAGATAAAATCTAAAATAGACATTTACTAAGAAATTAAAAATGAAAGACACGAACTATTATATTTTATTGAAATGTTTGGCTGAACGCCTAAGAGTGGTGATAAGGCCATTTTTGGATGCCTGTGCTGAAAAGAACCACAAAAATATTTAAGAAAAGTGGAGAGGATATTTGGTACCCGAGGGAAAAAGCCAGGGAGTGGAATGAAAATTGGCTTCATCATTTTGGATACTATGAGTCAAACAGAATTAGAATTTTTTGAAGAGGATGTGTTAGGGTGTAAAAGATTGATAAACTCTTGAATTTGTACCAAAATAGAGAGATTAAATCTAGGAATCCAAAGGTAAAGATAAGCTTAATCAAATAGGAGAGAAATACCATCATTGTCAGTATATCAAATAAAAGGAAATCAATGAAAGTAAGAGAACTCAGTAAGCTTTTATGGGAGTCTTGAGTTGGTATTATGGAAACAGTACACTGCCATAGGAAACTTTCAACTGAGTGTTAACTATGGACATCTGATCTCATCAAAGTTCTATTTAGGTGGTTCTTTTTTTTTCTTTTGGCTGTACCCTGCACCATGGGGCCTGTGGGAAGCCAGCAGTATCTAAGCATTCTGGAGGGTGGGTCAAGGTTAGATACTGCAGTTGGTCTTCTAATTTATTGTGCTGATTCTTAGGAAAAAAAAAAAAACAGATTGTAAGAACATGTGTTAGAATTTTAGCTATGAAAGATGAATACAACATATTAAATTGATTCCAATAATTTGAGTCAATTTGAAAACTCCCAGTCTCTTAGGATAAAAGAAATATATGATAATCCTATTTAGAAATTCCTGGAGTGATCACAGATGTAAGATCGGTTCTTTATACAAAGCCCATTAATTAAAAAGCACATAATCCAAAGTCAATTAAGTAGTAAGATGTTATAAGCAAATTTTTATTTCATTAATTTTTCAAAGCATGAATAATAATTACACATTCAACACAAGTAATTCACCTTTTTCCACTGGCTCCTGAAAAACAATGGAAATAATTCTAGTCATGGTAGCAGTTGGTGGGGGCTGATAGACCTCTGAAATAATTCACAGGTTCCAGGTCATTTTTACTTTGTGGGATTAGTTACCAGATTTGATGAGAAACAGATACAACTGGGGCTGGAGATTCAAATATATATTTGATTTCTCATTGTAATCGGCTCACTGTGGTTTTTCTCTTTATAGGCTCATGCCAAAATCTGGCATCTCTACAATACTTCCTTCCGTCCAACTCAAGGAGGCCAAGTGTCCATTGCCTTAAGCTCTCACTGGATCACTCCTCGGAGAATGACTGACCATAGCATCAAAGAATGTCAAAAATCTCTTGATTTTGTATTAGGATGGTTTGCCAAACCCATATTTATCGATGGTGATTATCCTGAGAGCATGAAGAGCAATCTTTCATCTCTTCTGCCTGCTTTCACTGAATCTGAGAAAAAGCTCATCAAAGGAACAGCTGACTTTTTTGCTCTTTCCTTTGGACCAACCTTGAGTTTTCAACTATTGGACCCTCATATGAAATTTCACCAGTTAGAATCTCCCAGTCTGAGGCAACTCCTTTCCTGGATTGATCTTGAATACAACCACCCTCAAATATTTATTGTAGAAAATGGTTGGTTTGTTTCAGGGACCACCAAGAGAGATGATGCCAAATATATGTATTACCTCAAAAAGTTCATAATGGAAACCTTAAAAGGTAGGATTATGGATAAAATTCTAATTTCCTGCCAAAATGCACTGGGAAAACAATCTTTAAGATGATCTGTAATAAACTATGAGAACTCATATTTTTTAATCATAATGGAGAAGTTAATTTTGGCATAGTAGGAATGCATTTGTGTAACACTTGGGGCCTTGAGGAATTTAAATCAATTTTCAAAACTCATTTTATAAATGAGAAACAAGAATATATTGTATGAAATTGCTTGACTTCCAGAGTTACTAGACTTTTAGATTACATGAATGATTAAATAAATCCCCAGATACCTATCCGTTCCTACATGTTTTTTTTTTAAATTGTATAACATACCTTTTAAAGAAATATCAGCATTTCCTGGAGAAAATGATAGGTAGTTCATGTTTTTAGAGACTTAATTCCTTCATTGCATTAGGGACAATGCTAGGTATTTAGGATAAAAAGTAGAAAAAAGTTTTCCTCCCAAGTCTGAGAGTCCCCATTAAAAATAAAGGACATGCGAATAAAAGCATTTTAGATAAGACTATCTGTGAAGATATTTATTTGTAGAATCACCAACTTAGAAGTGTGTGCTTTTCCCAAACAATAAGCATTATATTGAACTTATTTTGTTATGTTGAAAACCCTTCAAATGCCGTTGAAATAGGAGGTGAGTGTTGAGCAAAGGGTCACAGCGCTCTGTCTTCTTTTCCCTTTGCAGCCATCAAGTTGGATGGGGTGAACGTCATTGGGTACACGGCATGGTCCTTGATGGATGGCTTCGAGTGGCACAGAGGCTACAGCATCAGACGTGGGCTCTTCTATGTTGACTTTCTAAGCCAAGATAAGAAGTTGTTGCCGAAGTCTTCAGCCTTGTTCTACCAAAAGCTGATAGAGAAAAATGGCTTCCCTCCTTTACCTGAAAATCAACCCCTAAATGGGACATTTCCCTGTGACTTTGCTTGGGGAATTGTTGACAACTACATTCAAGTAAGTCAGCTGACAAATGCAATCAGCAGTCTCACCAAGCCCTATCACTAGTAAGTAGTGCTTCCTTATTAGGCTGGTTGTCATGACATTTTGTCAGTTCTCCAGGCCAAATGTGGCTCCTTAATGAGCACAGCAAGGCCAGAATTTTGAACACTGCTCCCTTTTCTCTAAAAATCACTTTCGCTTTATCTTGCTCTTGTTTCTAAGAGAGAACAAATTTAAAACATAAATTTTTAAGATCTGGCAAGGTAATAAAGTGAGAAAATACTCTGTTTCAATACAGTGGTTTTCATTCTTTTTTAAAACAGGTGAGTTCTTCCTTAAGCAAAATATATCAGAATATTCTACATACCTGAGATGTCAGTGGAGCTGCTGAGACTGAGATAGGAACATTAGGCAGTGAGTGCTCTCCTGAGGCATAACTGAATCCTCCAAACTTGCAGAAACCCCTGGAAAATGAAAATCAGTGAATCTAATGATTCACTGATCGAAATGCTATTTCTAATAATAGTCATCAAAATGACATGGAAGATCTTCAAAATGATCAATTACAATTTACTGAGGATGAATTATGGAGTTAGACGTCAAGTTTATGTTTAATTTTCCTAATTAAAAAAAAAAGATTTATTTATTAATGCATACAGAACTGGAGTACAGGCCAGAGGCTCAGGGGTAGTGAGAGACTTCACTAGAGACAGAGTGGGGAGCAGATCAGGCAGATCGATGAAGTACACTGCTGAGGGGAGCAGCGGGCGGGTCAGGAGAGGTCTGCCGCGCCATGTGGGTCACCTCAGGGGCCCGGGGTGGAACTCATGCTGCAGTGGCTTTAGCTTCTCAGTGCTGTGCTTTAACCTGCTGTGCCACCAGGAAAGACCCTAATTTTCCTAATTTTAAAGGATTTTTCTTAGAGTTTGACTGAACACAGTGATGAGCATTTATTGGATACCTAGTATGTATAAAACCTTGTGTTAATTGCTGGGATTGCTAGATCAAGGGGACAGATGCTGAGAAAAATATGACCCTGCCTTTCAAAGGAATCTACTGAGGGAAAATGATGGACACAAATAAAGTAACTAAGTGAACACAACATGGTGGGAAGTGTGCAGGTCAACCACAGGATTGCTGAACAATCTTGAGTGCAACTAGTGACCAAGGTCAGGGTCCACAGATAAGCAGTGGGATTTAGTATGTTGGGTGGTGCTTCTAACAAATTCTTTGACTTTACAGGGGAGGAAAATTTCCCTGTGCCCTTCTGAGTCCTTAGCTGATATTCTTAAGATGGAAAACATTAATAAAAAAAAAACACACACACAAACCAAAGATTAATCTGTATACTTCGTAATTACATGAAACATGCTCAGGAAAAAATGGGTAACACCCTCAGGTGATTTAGAATGAGGCTTAAGTATCATCTTAATAGGAAACAAGGAAGGTGACTATAGACCTCAAGAAGGGAGGGTAAATGATTTTTAGCAAAGATGAATGAATCTGAATAGATGGAAGGTGTGATAGTTTGTGACAAGCTTTGTGCTTGGTGGTGACTTCGAATCTTGCCTCCTGTGACAAAGGTCAGTCTCTCAGGGCTGATGAACCTTCCTGAGAGAGGGTTATTAACAAGTGAGTTCCTTTTTAGATGACCTGTCTTTAGGCAGAGAAGGAGAGTTTAGATAAATCTTTCCCTGTATTTGCAGTATTTTAAACTACCTGCAATTCAAAATAACCAGCACCAACACAGTGTGTTTTGGGGTTGATTGTCCTGAACAAGTCATATTCTGGGGTCTTCTGTTACCCTTTAGCTCTAAAGAAGTGTCTGGAAGAACACTTATATTTGAGGAAGTAGGTTGCTGTTCTTGTAAATAATACATTGAAAATAATAAATTGACATTCTTTATTATAAGAAAACTGATCAATACTATACTTAATAACTTTTTGCTGGTTTGTAATCTTGTCTTTTTCAGACCATCGGTTAGTTTTAGGGCAGCCTCAGACTTCAACCGCTTCCTTAACACTCAAAAAGTAGCAGAGGAACACTTGGCACCAAACAAAGTGAGCACAGGGGCCGGTCTTAGCCCCCTGCTTGGCTTGGGATTTCCCTCCTTCCCCTGTCTCTCCTTCTCCCTCAGCCACTGCTGTCTGAAATCTTCCCATCCTAATTTCTCTACTGTAAGTGAGATACACAGTGGGGTTCAATTAGTATCCACTGGGGCAGAAGCGGTGCTGATGGGGAAGAAGGAAAAGGAAAAAGGCCATGGAGAAGAAGGAAAATCTTCCGGGGTCCTTCCCTGGTCCCTGAGCATGATTGGGCACACAGTGATGGTCTCTGGTCCTTATTCTATTGTCGTGCCTGCTCCCTGCTGGCCCAGGGTCCCTCGTCATTGAGAGTCCGCACTCTGCCCTGATACTTGATAGTAGCTGAGCCTGGCAGGGAGCTGCCAGTTCAGTCCTTTTGAAGAGACATCTCCTTTGGCATCTCTGTGCACACAGTGTGACTCAGGGGTGAGCAGAGACATGGAAGAATCCTTTCTCTCCTGCTCTGGCTCCCCATCCAAGGATGGTGTTTGCCTTAGGAACTGGAAAGTAGTGAGAAAGGTATAAGAGTACATCCTAAACCTAGAGAGAGAAGAGAAACTGAAGTCAGATGCTACAAGTGAGGGGAGAGAGAATTCTACTTTCTACTCCTTAGAAGAAATTGGTTCAGAATTTGAACCAATGTTAACCAGTCACTCGTGGGCCCTGACGTTTTCTTTAAGGTCTCAGCATCCTTTTACCTCATCAGTTTTGGGGTGTTTACTCCACTGCCTCTATAGTTCCCATCTATGCAGAATCAGCCAAACACAAAATTCAGCCACTCCCAAACCCACGGCGAACTTCTCTGCAAGCTCTGCAGTAGGCAATGGCTGCAAGAGCTATTTTATTCCTTTTGCTATTCACCTTGAGCTCTGTATTCATTGGGCATTGCCCTTCCAAACAAATCTCTTATAAATCAAAAGAAATCAAGCCTTTTTTTAGGTCAGTATCGAGCAGTGTGTGTTTTAATATACAAGCTGTATCTTAGACTTTAAAGATATGTTAAAATGCTGACAAGTGATTTTTTGAAAGCATTTAACTTTGCCTTTCCCCTCCTGGCTAGTGTTTCAAACTCCTTGTGTTAATGAAGCATGCATGTCAACTCAAAAACTTGAAAAATGATACCCCATTAAGCATACCACCTGTCTGGCGTGTGATGTTAGGCCTATTCACATGGATTATCACTGAATTTGGACACTGGTTCCCAGGTAACCCATTTGCTCTCTCATAATGCAGATACTGAATACAGCCTAGAAACTGCCCACACTGAAGCCAGACAGCTTCTTCAGTGCTTGTCACTGGTAGTTTTTGTAACATACCAAATGCACACTTTATACCATTTCTTTACAACTTTATTACTTCATTTTTTATTGAAAAACCATCAACAATTAATGGAAGTTACATAGAAATTTGCCAAGCACTCATTTCTAAATAGCCTATATTTAAATATCCTATATTTAGAAAGAAATGTCTTTTCAAAAAAGTTATTCCATCCCTTATATTTATTTTCAGATGCACAATAAAGGCTGCTGTTTTGGAAGAATTATGGTAGAAAAGTTATGAATTTAGTCCTTCCAGCACCCCATAAAAGTAATCCAAAAAAATCTTTTGTGTTATGAACACATTCACTTCAAAAGAGCATGCAAACATTTTTTCTTACAAAACTGAGGAAACTTGATTTGTGGTGCATCACAGTGGAAAAATACCTCTGACCGCATTCCCACAGTTTTAAGGGAAATGCATGCGTGGGTGATCTATGAGGGACAAGTCTCCAGAAAAAGCAATTTCTCTCTGACATGCTGGCTTTTATTGCTTTCCTTTATAAGCACAGCATTGACCCCTCCAGAGAAACAGAAGTTCATTTGCAACAGGCCCGTAAAATGCAACAAAACCTCTGTTAGAAAGTCAAAACTGGACTTTTTTTTATTCCTGCTTTTAATAGGGGGGTCAAGCCCAGGAACCTGTTCTAGTGGGGTTATTTCTGAGAAGAAAACCAGAACTGCAGGCGCAGGAGCACTGGGGGAGTGTTTCAATTTCCATTCCCTCAAGGGTTTACACATGGAAGGAGGAGTTTGTGATTTTGATTTTACAGCCTGTCTATTCTTTCTCAATAATACCTATTTTATTTTGGAAGCTTATATCTCAGATGATTGAGAACCATTATTGTTATGATAACCCCAGAAAAATAATTAGGAAAAAATTTTAAGCATGTAAAAAAAAAAACCAATTATTGGTGAATTCTGAGAGTAGGTTTCTTATTTCCACATTCTCTAGCACTTTTTCCCATCAAATTGAAGTTTTTAGATTCCGTCACTGGCCCTAAAGCCAAAAAATAGGTAAGAATTATATGTGCTTATTACTTCCTCCTCTTCCTAGAGAAAACCTTAATCTGGAGTGTGCTTTTTAAGAAGCACAATTTAATTTTAAATATCACTGCATTTTTTTGGATGCTGTTTCACTCAGTTTTTAAGCTTTATCTTTTTTGTCTAACTCTTTTTAACTGGAAAGTTTTATACCACTGTGATTTCTTACATTTGAAGAAAGCTATGCCCATAGTTTGCATAATAGATGAAAGAGGTGTAATAAGTAATAAAGTTGGCTATCTGAAGTGACCAAAAGAATGCAGATTTTTTTTTTTTTTAACATTAGAGGGGCCGTCCAAAGATTAGAGAGAACTATGGGTAAAACATATGAGCATAAACAAAAATAGAATACTCTGTTTTTCAGAGATTTACTATTTGTGAAAAGAATCTTAAAATTTCAGTGAGAAAGCATTCTCTGATTGTTCATCTTGCTCCCTAGTTTTGTTGAATAAATTGCACTGAACAGCGTTTCTAGGACAGTCAGGTGAAGTTCTCGCTCTCCTCTTTCCAGATTGACACCACTCTGTCTCAGTTTACCGATCCGAACATTTACTTGTGGGATGTCCACCACAGCAAAAGGCTCATTAAAGTGGATGGGGTCGTGACCAAGAAGAGGAAGTCCTACTGCGTGGACTTCGCAGCTATACGGCCCCAGATCTCTTTACTCCAGGAAATGCACGTCACGCACTTTCACTTCTCCCTGGACTGGGCCCTGATCCTCCCGCGAGGCAACCAGTCGCACGTGAACCGCACTGTCCTGTACTACTACCGCTGTGTGGTCAGTGAGCTTGTGCGCGCCAACATCACCCCGGTGGTGGCTCTGTGGCGCCCCGCAGCGCTGCATCAAGGGCTGCCGCGGCCCCTGGCCAAGCACGGAGCCTGGGAGAACCCTCACACCGCGCTGGCTTTTGCGGAGTATGCCAGGCTGTGCTTTAACGACCTCGGCCACCACGTCAAGTTTTGGATCACGATGAGTGAGCCCTACACACGGAACATGACATACACAGCAGGGCACAATCTCCTGAAGGCGCATGCGTTGGCTTGGCGTGTGTATGATGAGGAGTTCAGACCTTTTCAGAAAGGTAAAATTTCCATTGCCTTGCAGGCTGATTGGATAGAACCGGCCTGCCCTTTCTCCCCAAAAGACAAAGAAGTGGCAGAGAGAGTTTTAGAATTTGACATCGGCTGGCTGGCTGAGCCCATTTTTGGCTCTGGAGATTATCCGCCAGTGATGAGGGAGTGGCTGAATCAAAGAAACAATTTCCTTCTACCTTATTTCACTGAAGATGATAAGAAGCTAATCCAGGGATCCTTTGACTTTTTGGCATTAAGCCATTACACCACCATCCTGGTAGACTGGGAGAAAGAAGATCCAGTAAAATACAACGACTATCTGGAAGTGCAAGAAATGACGGACATCACCTGGCTCAACTCTCCCAGTCAAGTGGCGGTAGTGCCCTGGGGGTTACGCAAAGTCCTGAACTGGCTCAAATTCAAGTATGGAGACCTCCCCATGTATATAATATCCAATGGCATTGATGATGACCTGCATGCAGCCCAAGACAAGCTGAGGGTGTATTATATGCAGAATTATGTAAACGAAGCTTTAAAAGGTAAGGAGCCCCTGGAAGCTCAATCTTTTGAAAGTTCGTATCACTAGAAAGCATGATACCCCATAGAACACCTCAAACATAAACACACACTGTCATCCTAACAGCTAAGTGCTGTTATTACTGTCTATTACTTGTCACACTGACAAAGTCCAGGACTTTTTGTTCTCAGAAATAAAGGAGTTTAGCTAAAAGTGGGAGAGGGGAAATTCTTAGTAGCTATTCTGGATCTATAAGCACGGACTCAGTCTTCCCTCTCCATATAGCTTCACAACAATTCGCTCTTCACATACATGAAGATTTAACACAAGTACATCATGATAGGTTTAATTATATGAGATTGTTATGGGTAGCTCGATTTTTGCCTTGATGTTTGCTTATTTATCTTTGCACAAAGAAAACAAATTTCTGATTAGTTTAAAACTAATTTCTGATTAGTTTGAAATTTTATTAAATGATATTGAATTTCTGATGCATCAAAGTTATGTAAAAGTTATTTGCAAAATGTTTCAACAACTCTTCTCTTGTCCTTTTATTTTATAGCCTACGTATTGGATGGCATCAATCTTTGTGGATACTTTGCTTATTCATTTAGTGATCGCACAGCTCCGAAGTTTGGCCTCTACCGTTATGCTGCAAATCAGTTTGAGCCCAAACCTTCCATGAAATACTACAGGAAAATGATAGACAACAATGGCTTTCCAGGCCCTGGAACTCTGGGAAGATTTTGTCCAGAAGAATTCACCCTGTGCACACAGTGCAGTTTTTTCCACACTAGGAAGTCTTTGTTGGTTTTTGTTGCTTTTCTAATTTTTGCTTTTATTACTTCTCTTTCCCTTATTTTTTACTACTCTAAGAAAGGTAGGAGAAGTTACAAATAATCTTGAATATTTTCTTATTCTTTATTTTGAATTAGTCATCTGCACACATTTGATGCTAGCCATTTGCACTTCTCAGTGTTATGAAAACTATAGATTTCATTATCTGATTTTTGATATTTGGAAATGAGCACAGGTGATTGTTAAGTACTGAAAAGTATGCTTAATGCCTGGATTTGTTCTTTTTGGTGGGCAGTTTAAAAAGTGACTACCATTTCTGCACATATTCTGTACCAAAAATAAGAGAAAGTAGAAACCACACTAATGCAACATTTTTACTGAAATCAAATGAGGTTAGGAATATTTTTATTTGTGCTTACTCCTAAAAACAAAGTTTAATTTGAAAGTAATAATTGTAAAAATTAGAATAAAAAATTAAGTCCCAAATAACCTTCTCTCAATAGCCATGATAATACCAAATGACCATGTTCTGTCAAACCAAATTTCTCATGAGAAAAAAAATGGCAGACTGTAGAAGAGATGTCAAAGACCCTATGCTGGATTTTTTTTTTTTATTGTATAAGCAATGTTTCTACCTAATGCTGCTAATACTAATTTTTTTTTTCTGGTTAATGATATATGTAGGTAAGCAAATGACAGAAGTTTTTATATATTTTTCAAGTTCAATCATGTTTGTTTATTTTCATTTAATTTTTGGACAATATATGATTGCTCCCCTTGGGTGTGGTCACTGTAGTTCTCCTAGGTCAAAGCATCCAGAGTCCATCACTAATTCCCTTGTTCTTTTCCCCACCCCCACCCTGTGGTCACTTCTCCCACACCTGTCCCCTCACCTCACCCCTCATGGGCAACTCGTATCTATGGTCAGATTTCAAGGTGTGTTTTGCCTGAAAGTTTGTTTTTCTCCTGTATTTCACATATAAGTGAAACCATCACATTTTTATCTTTCTCTTTCTGACTTATTTTCTTCTTGGACTTTTTGTAGCTTTTCTACTATATGTCTGTTCAGATTTCCTTTTACTTAGGTAGTTTGGCATCTGCTTAGCTTTCTGTAATTCTATGTTCATTTCCTTCATCAAGTTTGGGAACTTTTTTAAAAAAAAATTCCTTAAATAGTTTTTAAACTCTTTGCTCTCTCTCTCTCTTCTGGGATTCCTAGGATTTTTATATTTTATTTGCACATAGTGTCAGATAATTCTCTGTTTTTCTTTTTTTTCTTGATAGCTCTTTTATCTTCCCATCTTGGTTCTTTTCATGTCTGCGTCTTTAAAATTACTGGCTTGTTGCTGCATTTGGTCTATTCTACTTTCGTGACTTTTTTGAGAATTCTTTACCTTTTCCGTTGATGTTTTTAGCTTCCTTTTCCTTTTTGAGTTTTCTCATATCTCTCATCTGTGTTTTTTTTTTGTTGTTGTTATTGTTGTTTTTAGTTTCCCTGGCATTCTAATTCTTATTGTAATTCTTTGATTTTCTTGATGATGGCAGTTTTGAATTCTTTATTTGATAAAAAAAAAAAGCTCTTCCATGTCTGTATTGTCGGGCTCTAGAAATGGTTTTCTTTCTGTGGTGTATTGTTCTCCTGAGGACTTGCTTGGTCATTTGTATTTTTCTTTCTCCCCTGTGTTTGTTTTAGGGTTTGCTCTGCTGTGGATGGGACTTTTTTAAAATGTGGACCTTCTTCTACTGTTCTGGGTGTTACCAAGTGGTGGGTACAGTAGCTAAGGCCTTGCTCAGAGTACATCTGGTCAGGCAGTGCACTGGTGGTCCTGGTTGGGGTGCCTGGGGCCAGTGGGCAGGACCTCGAGACCCACCCCACCCTCCCAAGTCTGTTATAAGGCATGATAGTAATCTTGGTTAGCTAGGTGAGCAGCTATGGGTGTCTTATGGGAGATTGTGAGGCTACGGTCACTCCAACTTACTCCTTGACGTGGGTCTAAGACTTTACCAATCAGTGCAAGTGCCGGAGCAGGTGCGGATCTTATTGGAGGTCACAAGGCCCCTGAGGGTCCAGGCTGGTGCTGGAGGAGACCCACAGGAGGCTGTGAGGTCTCTGCAGGTCTGGATGAGAACTTGAAAGTCAAGAGGTCTATGCTGCTCTGGGTGCCAATGGGCACAATTTTATATTTTATGTGACTTTCAAGACCTTTAAATTCTTGTTGTCATTGCACTCTATTGAGTTCTGCACATGGGGACTTTCACTAAATGTGCACAGAAAGATGAATTTGAATTATGAGGTGCCAGGCTTTTCAGAAATCATAAACTGATTGTGAAATGCATTATTCTACTGTGATTCTAGAAGGGTGAAAGGAGGAAAAAGTGCTTATGATAAGCAATGTCATGATTAATTTGGTTATAAGCCCTTTCATTTTGGAACAGACCTTGGAATGAATGAGGTGACCTTTCTTAGTGGAAAAGAATGAAATAATAATTCATCCTACGAGAAAGACTCCACTTTCTGTTTGTCAGAATGCGCTATAATTTCTTTGACTTGATAGTTTAAAATAGTTCTTAATAGGTTCGAAAGCATTTGATTTAACACTGGAAGATTTGTTCTTGTGATTGCTTAGGTCAATTTTATATTTTTTGCTGCTACTTCTGTGGAACTAGCTTTAAAATAGTTTTGTTTTGAACTTTTACACTGAAATATGCTACTGATTTCAGAAAGGGCTAATTAGGTCTTATCCTTTTATGCCCCTTAAGTAAGTCTTGCCAATTTTCAAACAAGAAAGTCTATTATACCAGATTTTCAGATGATCCTGATGTTTGTTTTATAAATAAGCCAATATCATATCAGTCATAACTAATCTAAGTGATGCAAGATTATAGAGTATAATGAATTACTGTACTGTATTCTGTATCATATTTAAAGATGGTATGATTTTTTTCATGAAAGATAACTTTCGGTAGTATTGTAAAATTGGCCTTACTAAAACTGGAAACTAGTGAATGATAGTTTATTTTATGAATATATTTTTATGATTATAAGAGTAATATATGTTTGCTGTAAAAAATTAAAACATAGTAACTCTATGTAAAGAAGAGAAAGTACCTATAATCTGATAGCCCTAAGGTAGCCACTATTAACCTAGCCCATGTATTTTATTTAACACAGTGTCAGATCATATTGTAAATAGTTATGTATCTTTATCAACTTTCATTGTGCATATTTTCCTTGTCATTGATCTTCAAAAGCATGATTTTAAATAGTTGCGTAGTGATGCCACTATATGAATTTATCTCAATTTGCTTAATTATTCCTGTTTGTTAGCCTAGCTTCTTATAGTTAATTACTGTTAAATAATGAAGGTTACTGAAAAATTGATTTCTTGCTACAATATTCAATTTCCTTGGTGTAAAGAGAAATAATTCTGCCTCTTGATTAAGTATTATAATAAATCTGTCTACAATGTTGCCTTCTTTCATAACCGTGTGACTGGCTGCTAGATAAAATTTTAAAGTTTTCTTTTTTAGTCAACTAAACTACATAGAATATGATCTAAGTGGTGACAAAATGTGTCTGACAGCAAGAGTTGTGAACTGTGACACTGAAAGATGCTTGAGTGGTGAGGTTATGGCTGAACTGAGAGAAAAGTTCCCATGCTGGGAGACCAAAATAGAGGAAGAATTGAAACCATTATGCTGAAAAGAAATGACTTTCTCAAAGCTATTCACTAAGTTATAATCAGATCATCATGCAAATTTTGAGTCCCCAGAGACCTCAGGTGGCAGTTATTGGGTCACTCACCATCAAAATGAAAGGAGAGAGGGATCAGTACTGGGACTTGCAGCCATAGAGGCTATTGGGATGGAGCTAGAGAAGAGGCACGATCTGATTGAAAAGGGCCAAACCCACTCATCTCCTTACCGGCTTCTCAGAACACTGTGTTTCTTTTATTGATCATTGCTCTCATGAATTCTAGTCGAAAACCACTTCACATATTGTCCTTAAGTATGGATATCATTCTCCTGGAACTGCTATTATGCTGTGGTGCCAACTCCACAGTGGTGAGCTGTGGTTCCCTGAGGCCCTTGGCTATTTTCTGCCACACTTTATTCTCTATTCGCAGTTCCTTCCTTTGTACCTAGGTGGGCCCCTTGCCCAGTTCATTTTGCCTTGATTTGGAAGGTTGACTTTTTAGAATCATTAAGGACATTTTTCATTTTATTTTTGTCTTTCACAGACAGTAATTAGAATCTACTAATGTCTTGGAAGCTTTATTTATAGCAGTGCTGTCCAACTGAGATATAATACCAGTCACCTTTTAAAATTTTTCTAGTAGTCACATTTAACAAATTAAAAGGCACAGGAGAAATAAAATTGAACAATATGTTATTTCCTACAATATTTCTAAAATAGGATAGTTTCAATCATGCAATTAATATTTAAATGATTGAATTACTTTACAGTTTTCTTAATAAGTCTTAGAAATCTGGTATGAGTTTTTTTTTAAGACATTTATTTATGCATACAGAACTGGGGTACAGGCCAGAGGTGCAGGGGGTGGTGAGAGGATTCACTGCAGACAGAGTGGGGAGCAGAACAGGCAGATTGACCAAGTACACTGCTGAGGGGGCGGGTCAGGAGAGGTCTGCTGTGCCATGTGGTCACCTCCGGGGTTGGGGTTCGAACTCATGCTGAAGTAGCTTTAGCTTCATAGTGCTGTGCTTTAACACGCTGTGACACCAGGGAGGAACTTCTGGTATGAGTTTTGTTATCAGCACCTCTTGTGATCAGTTTGGCCAGCTACGCTCTTATTGCTCAATATTCAGTTGTGACTACTGGCTACTAAACTGAAGATCTAGAAAGAGAGAAGTAAAATAAACAGCATGATGAATATATCCAAGATATTTCACAAATTTGATATATCCAAAACATTTTACAAATATTTCACAAACTTTTAAAAACTATCTTTCAACCCCTATAATTCATATAATTAACATGTAAATTTATAATTAAATTAAACCATTGATTAAAACATATTTTGAAAACATTTACAGGAAAGGAAGAATTCTGCAAACTAGTTCTGAATATTACATAGTTCATGGATAATTAAACTGCTTTTCCTTTTACATGCACTACAATGCAATATTTTCTCGAATTCATATTGCCGTTTTCCAAATGAATAGTGAAGTATATTGTTCTATAGCATTCTTACTTAATATTTTATATTGAGTAATGTTGCTCGAAGTTTCTGTCTAGAAAGGAAAATGCTTATTTGGATGATGTAGACCAAACTTGACAGGAGACCCTTGGTTCCAGAGGGGAAAACAGAGACTTTTGTTTTGTTTTTAGTATTTAGCTCAGTGTCCCATAAAATATTGTTTAAAATGTTGATTAATTGAATAAATTAAGAATAAATGAATAAATAGAATTGCTTCACTGACATCACCTTTGTCCAGACACTGATTTAATAGGAAGTAGCCTTCATGAGTCTGCTATATACCATACAACTCAATCTTACATGTATTCAAAATGATAAGCTTACATGTAATAACCTTTGATAACCTGAGTTTTTAGTTTGTAAGGAAGTATTGTCTCCTGTTATCAACTGTAGACTAATCACAGTTGAGATAAATAAGAAGATTTAACTTTTTTCTTCTTTATTCATATTTGACCAGTCATTAATTTCTGTCTGCAAGAATTGTTATCAGGTTAAAATTTTAATTTTTTTTAATCCACAAATAAAAACAGGGAAGTCAGCTTCTAGAAGGACTCCCTTTTCATCATCTCCAAATAGATTCAATTCCCTAGAACATGTAACTTCTTCCCGGACCCAGTTTCCATTTTTATAACCACTTGCTCTAGTACATTCCCTGGAACATCTTGGTTGCATATATTTGTGGTAAATTCCTAATTTTGATATCAAGGAGAAACAAGCAAGAAAAACCACAGGAAATCTTAAGGAGAGGTTGAAAATATCATTAATGACTCTGATGACACTTAAAATATGGTGAAATTCTATTTCACAACATGATTGCTACATATCAGGCAAAGGCTCAGTGATGATTTACAATCCCTACCCCCCCCCACTTTTAAAACCCAATACTTAAGAGAATTGAAAAATTACCCAACATATTAATTGTGTCAAAGTCACAGGAAAAAAGAGTTTGCAAGACCCAGATTCAAAATGGTGCTGATCCTCAATTTCCACATCTTGTGAGCGCTGAGCATAGCATTCAATAAACAAAGCACATACAATAGACATGCTTTTTTCCTAGTCTCATTCCACTTACTTTTAATTTGCATGGGTTTTTTGTTGATCAGATATTTAGAGCTCAGAAACATAAAGTCAGGGGCTATTACAATCAATGTGATTTGTCTCAAAGCTCTTTAGTTATTTTTATTTCTGACTCTGACTATTAATCTTCAAAGAACATCTTTAGTAAAACTAAACAAAAAAAAATCAATCCCCTATTTTCTTAATAATACTACATATTTTTTCTTGAATTCAAATTTTGCAAACGTTGGCATCATAGAATACTGATTTGGCAGAAGCTGATGTTTCTATATCAGTATGTTTCACCATCTGCTCTTTTGAATCAATCTAATGACAGACAAAACATTGAAAATTGTGTATTTGTTATTTAGTTGGTAAATAATTGAATTTCCGTTAAGTAAATTTTAAGTAATTAAAAAGCTTTGGTCGAGCTTTTGATTTTGGTTATAATCATTCAATATGCTTATTTTATGGTAAAACTAATTAATTTTTAATTAGCTTGTATAGTTTATATAAGTTATTTGCAAATGAAACATTGTCCCTTAATAAATTGCTAGAATAGATGGATCTATTTTCTTCTTAAATCTCAATTGATTAGTATGTAAAACTTGGTTTTCTTTCAATGTTGAAGTAGTTATTGAATTATAACCTCAACATAAATGTTGCCTAAGGCATTTCAGCCTGTTTTGATCTCCAGCTGCATCAAAGCTTTAGCTAATTTAGTTGCAAGCTATTAGAAAACAATTTCTATAGCATTGCAAGGCCAGGCTATTGCCTTTAAGACACCACAGTCTTAGAACTATTTTTTTTCCTTTTTAAATTATGGATATTGGGAGTTTCTGATAAGTAGCTCAAAGGCCTCAAAATATAATGTTTCAACCAAGAGATAAGCCACAAAATAGTGAAAAAGAGGCATAAGTAGAAAAAGATCGACAGGTCATGTGAAAATATTCCATTAGTAAAAGACAATGGATGAAAAATGAACAAGATTTTATTCCAAATTGGTACCATCATAAAATGCTCTTATTTTGTCTGTGCCTGTCATGGACATAATAACTCACCAATACACAGTGAGAGCTCCATGTCCATCAGCTTGATAAGATTAGAGCTACAATAATCCAGCAGTTTGGGTACAGCTAGCAGTGGGCTATCTGGAGAGGAAAGGAGGTGAGGAAATGCAAAAGCCCATGAAGGTATTACAGTATCTGGGGCAACCCAAACATGATCTGGGGGTATTGAGATATGCTTTCAAAAAGCAGATGGGCAGGCCTCTCTTTCCTAGACTCCACTTTCTGATATGTCCCTGGAGAGATGGCTGCAGCACCCTGAGTTTGCCAAGGGGGCTCTGTCTTGTGCATGTTCTTTGAGAACCTAGGGTTTATGTGGAAGAGTGTAGAAAGGTCAGTCAGTGGATGCAAGCAGGCAAGGATGATCAAAGGCGGGGCTTGAGTCAGAAGCTCGATGGCAGTGTTCCATAGCTTAGAGGCAGAGTATTTTAGTTTGCATCAGGACTGTGTTGAAGGAGTGCCATTGTCATTGGAGGTGATGACGTTTGGAGAGTGTTAGTGAAGGGTACTGGAAAGGCTTTTACAAGCAAGCTGGAAAGGTTAAGGATGATTTCAGCACTCATGTCGGTAAGACCAATTGAGGAAGGAAAGCAAACTATACGAGTGGTCCAGAAAATTAGAACTGATTTCTAAGATGAAGAACAGGAACAGGTTATGGAATGGCTCAAGGATTATGCCTACTTCCCAGCATGAAAACAAAGGCTTGAGTTTTAGCAGAAATCTTGGCAAGAGTATTTACTCTCTCTTAAGCACATTCATTGAGAACCTAAGTTTTATATGTGTATAGGATCTCAGGGTTTATATAAGAATTGGCAGCTCTAAACCATATTGGAATCTTCTGACTTCTAGGTTTATTATCATATTTGCTTTCTAACCTGGAACAGGGTACCTAACCCACTGAGCCTTATTGTTCTTGGTTTTAAAGAGAAGAATTTAATCAAGGCAGTAGGTTTCAATCTTAGTTATTATTAGAATCAGCTGGAAGCTTTCAAAAATCCCCAGATCAATTAAGTCAGACTCCTTGGAGGTGGGGTCCAGACATTCATGGTTGCTAATGCTCTCAGGTGATGACAATGGGAAGCTAAAACTGCAAACTGGTGATCTAAGCCAGCACCTCTCCAAATTTAATATGCACATTAATCAAGGGGGGGGTCTCTTGGTGAAATGCCATGTCTGTAGGTCTGGGATTGAGCCTGAAATCTTGAATTTCTCACTTCCCAGGGGTTCCTAAGACATTGCTGATCATGGACAACATTTTGAGTAGCAAAATGGCTATTTGAAGGATGGATCTAGTTTGCTTTAATGGGGCTACCAATCTGTTCCTACAGGTACTATAGAAAGGATTAAAACAAAATAGAGTGAGGTCAAGGATGGTAAATAATAATTAAAAGTTGTTATAATCCAAATTTTAGGACATAATGTCTTAAAATATTTATGCAAATGATATGCCTTTTTCCCCTTTTCATGAAGTAATATTGCACTATATCACCTAAGTTTCAGTTGTTCACTATTGCCAATCAACATTGCATACACTATGTTAAGTTCACTGCTAAATGAACAAATTCTCACCCTAACTGCATAATAATTTTTTTGGAACAAAAATTGCTCAATCTAAATAACAGTACTTATAAAAATGAAAGATAATTTAATATGAAAAAGTCATGAAAAGAAAAGGACAAATTGTCTGCTTCTTAGTTGTGATTTTTAAAAGAGTAACTCTAAATCAAGAGTGTCAGGATACAAACATCCTATAAGTTCAACATCTTGTGGCAACATATGTTCAATACGACATGGTAAGAGCAGGTCTTTATTAGTTATAACTACATAAAATCAAGTGTTTATTTACTGATGACCTAGAGTAGATGTGAATTGTGAGGTGTAAAAGTTTTTAAAGAAACTTTTCCATTTTTAAGAATGTATATTTAAATACACATTTAGTGAAGGGTAAATGAATCTAGGCTTCAAGAGACATTGCTGGATCAGACAGCTTGAAGTCTGAAAGAGAAAATCATAGTCTGGAAAAAACTCATCTGAGTTTGTCTTTTCCAGTCAAAGGGGGTCATGAGACCTGGGTTTAATTATTTGCCACTTTTTTCAGTGCTGGTGCATCCATCTGCAAATTGCTTAATGATATCCATCTCCCAGGGTAGTTCTGAAGTGTAAGTGTGTTAAACTTAACACATTCTTACCCTAACTGCATAATAATTTTTTATACAATTACATAAAATCAAGTAGTTATGAAGTTTGAGTGTGGTAATGTCATGCAAGAAAGTAGTTAGTAAATGTCAAAGCATTATCCAGATGTGAGTTATTATTATTATGTGGTTTTCATACTGAATCCATTCCCAATGCCTCTAGAGAAGTGTTGTAATTTCTTCCTTAAATTAACCAGTGAAACCATCTGGACCTGATATCTAATTTGAAGAATTGTTGATTATTGATTTAATTTCTTTAATAGATACAGCCCATTTCAGATTTTTCTATTTCTTTTTGTGAGAGTTTTGGCAGAAGGTGTTCCCGTTCATTTAAATTATCAAATCTGTAATGTAGAAATCACAGTATTTCTTTACCATCTTTTTAATTTCCTTAGGAAATGTAGTAATGTCCCTACTCATATTTTTGATATTAGTTATTTGTGTCCTTTCTCTTTTTTTCCTTTTCTTTTCTTTTTTTCAAAGATTTATTTACTTATTCATATAGAACTGGGGTACAGGCCAGAGATGCGGAGGGTGAGAGGATTCACCAGAGACAGAGCCGGGAGCAGAACAGGCAGATCCACTAAGTACACTGCTGAGGGGAGCAATGGGCGGGTCAGGAGAGGTCTGCCATGCCGTGTGGATCTCCTCCAGGGCAGGCGGGAATCGAACTCATGCGGAAGTGGCTTAAGCTTCTTAGTGCTGTTCTTTAACCCTCTGCGCCACCAGGGAGGGCCCTCTCTCTTTTTTTCTTAGCCTGAAGAGAGAACTAATGATTTTATTGATCTTTCAAAGAATCAGCTTCTTTGATTTTTCTCTCTTCTTTGATTTTTCTCTCCTGATATCCTGTTTTTATTCTATTGATTTCTGCTCTAATATTTCTTTTCTTTTGCTTACTTCAGACTTAATTTGCTCTTCTTTATCTGGTTTTCTACAGTGGAAACTTAGATTGTTTATTTCTGATTGTTTATTATTGTTTTGTCTGTTTTTGGAGAAGCCACGACTACCTGGATTTGTCTGTCTGGTCCTCCAATTTTGGGGACAGCTGTTTGTCCTATGTCTCTTCCTCTTTTACAAATCCTAGAAGAGTTGTTGATTTTTCAGCCAGGTCAGCCATTTACTTGTTTTTAAGATGGAGTAGTGATTTCCCTCCTGTAACCTTTCAAGAGATACAGAATAACAGGGAATCACTGATGAAATGCTGTTGTGCCTAGAAGGCACGTTATGGGGTCATTGTCAAACTAATTGCAATGAAAGAGCAAAATAGCTGTCATCTCACCGGTCTCTCCAGCTCTGGATAGTCAAGCAGAAGCCTACAAAGTGCACCAAGGAGAATCACTGTTTGATAGACATGTGAACAAATGGAGCTGGTATCCTTCAACATCAGTCTAAAAGTCTGCATCATAACATCACTTTTAACATCTGTTTAAAGTGAAATGGGGGCCCTCCCTGGTGGCGCAGTGGGTTAAAGCGCAGCACTGAGAAACTAAAGCCACTTGAGTTCGATTCCTGCCTGCCCCAGAGGTGACCACATGGTGTGGCAGACCTCTGCTGACCTGCCCGCTGCTTCCCTCAGCAGTGTACTTCGTCAGTCTGTCCTGTTCCCCACTCTGTCTCTGGTGAAGCCTCTCGCCGCCCCTGAGCCTCTGGCCTGTACCCCAGTTCTGTATGCACAAATAAATAAATCTTTAAAAAAAGTGAAATGGATGCAATGTAAAGATGACTTGCATGGCTATGTCTGTATGTTGTCAAATATTAGCTGGAATTAATTTTTCATTCACAATAGTTTTGAACACAAGTGACAAGAATACAGATTGCATAATAACTGTATCTTAAGAAAAGGACTTTGCAAACAGTGAATGCTTTCCCTGCATTTGTGGTAGATGTCCCAAATTAGATGGGTGTCTCTTCTTTTTTAACTGCATCTATCTGAAGGTGAATATTTATTAATTCCCCCATTAAACCAGCTTTCTCTCTCCTTGATTCCTCTAGTCATTGTTTGAGACATTCTAGCATAAAATTCTCTAGTTTTTCATTCTAGTATTTCTAGCATTCACTCTTCATTTGGATATTTGCTGCAATTGTCCTCTTTGAACCCTCAGTTTCAACTTTTCCAATAGCCCCGAAATGGTTTGCAGGCTTCTGTTCACACTGTATATCACCTGTCATTTTGATTCGTCCACTTCTCTTTTCAGATCCAGTTGATGCATAGCCTAGATCCCTACCATCAGCTGGCATTTGTTCTCAGATACCCTTTGATAGGTCCTCTGACCTGGTCATCTTCAGCCTTACTGAATTTTCAAATCAGCACCTAACTCTGGCTAATCTTACAAATTACTCTAAGGTGGGAGATTTCGTCCCATTTATCTTGTTTTTCCTTAGAATGTATGTTAATTGTTGAGGAAACTACTTGTATGAATATTTTTTAATCGGAAGGGGTACAAGCCTATTTGAAAAGAGTTAACTATTTTTCCAGTTCTGAGGCTCCGTTGAACTTTATTACCTGGAATTTTGCTAATCTGACTTCTCTTTAACAATATTTATGATAATAATTGGTATTCATGGTGATTAGCCCAGGGCTGTGCAAAATCTTGAACTACCTTCTCAGTCATTTAAAAGAAGATTATATTAAGATGTTTGTTTCTAGTTAACAGATTCCTTGTATGTATCATCATGGATTATCCTTTTAAAAGATTTAAAATACAATTAAAATCACAATAATATCACACTAAACATTAATCTTTCTTTGATGATTAGCTCTACTCAACAAATAATTAACACATACTTAATATGTGCATGTTAATAGAGTTATTAAACAGGATATTATACTCTAGTTAATTTATGTATATTTGAAATGCCTTGTGCATCAATTGTACTAGATAATGGTTTACTGTAATTGGCATATAATGTAATACTTAATCAACGTTTTTCGATAGACATTAAACAAAATATGGCTCTTCACAATAGTTTATTTTATAGGCCAATTACTAAAAAGTTACTATCAAGCAAACTTCTATAAATCAAATTTAGGTTTTGGATATGCCTTCAACCTTGGCAAGTTGGCTGCTTGATCTACTGGTATCTTTTTTTTTTTTTAAGATTTATTTACTTATGCTTACAGAACTGGGGTACAGGCCAGAGGTGTGGTGGGTGCGAAAATTCACCAGAGACACAGGGGGGAGCGGAACAGATGGATTGACAAAGTACACTGCTCAGGGGAGCAGTGGGTGGGTCAGAAGAGGTCTGCCACACCATGTGGGTCAGCTCTGGGGTTGGGGATCTAACTCGTGCTACAGTGGCTTCCAAGAGCTTCATAAAGTGGTGTTTTAACCTGTTTTGCCACCAGGGAGGGCCTGATCTATTGGTATCTTTTAAGGGGGTCTCCTTTTGAAACTTGAGTGATGGTGCATGGACAGCTGTAGTCCTTACGTCTGCTCAGTTTGGGACAGACACACGATAGTAATGCAGATTCTATCAGATTCTTGAAGCTGGAGTTCTCAAGACTGACTGCTCAAAGGAATCACCTGGAAACTTAAAAACAAAACAATGAAAACCCACTGACACCTGTTTCATTTGCAGGGGCTCTGGATTACTTGGTGAGGGATATTGTCCTGAATCTCTTTCATTGCACATAGTACCCCCTGAATGTGTCTCTCTTAGGTGAGCCTGGCTCTGGGGTGTCCAAGCACCTCCTTCTTTATCCCATGTCTTTAGGGAGGTAATGCCTCCCTTATGTTGCCACTCCTTAAGTTTCCTCACCATCGTTTGCTCCATGACCAGTTCTTTGCAGAACATTCCCACAAAATCTCAAAGCAGTTCCTCTGTTCAACTCACAGACCTTGACTAGGAGAGCTGGGAGTGAAGACAGTAAAAGTGAATTGAGTGTAGTATGGAGCAGCCTTGGTAAGTCAGCCTTCCTCCTGTCTGGGAAGGTGGAAGGGGCTCAGGCAGGTGGGGAGCCAGGTGCGGCAAACATGGGGTGTAGTGACCATTTCCAGGGGTCACTCACTGAGTGGCAAAAACACCTATAGATATTCTATAACACAAATCACACAGAGAAATTTAAAGAAATGTTCCCATTTCAACATTTTTCAGTAATTTAATTTCCTTAGAGTAGGTCACACATATTTTACAAAGTCCATCAGGAGAGAGAGAATTTTTTTTTAACGTGAAGCTTATCAGTGGTATATAAAATTAAGTCTGCTTAACCTTTTACTCCCTGCTAGTGAAGCAGAAGAAACCTAAATGTAAGCTTCTTTTTAAATTTGGAATTAAATTTAAGCAAACCTTGTTGTTGGCATATGCTTAAGATTCATGACAAAACATAAAATCCTATCCCACTGGGGAAAAGTGCTTGTTTTTTTTATGGTGAAGAGGAGGTACTCTGTTTTCTTTTATTTAGCTGTGTTGTTCCTTTGGAGTTCTGCTGACAGCTGCCATGTAAACAAGAGGAAGCTATCCCAGTAATTGAATGAAAACCATGTGGACTTTTATTTATGTGGACACTCAAGGTCTTCTTTTAACTGAGCACAGGGCTGATCGCTTGTTGATCCAGGAGCTTTTCTTCAGACTCACACAGTTACACACTACACATGTATACATGTATACAGGTTCACACTCACACACCCACAGTCACACATCCATGCACTCAAATATATGCGCATGTACTCACATACATGCACATACTCTCTGCTGATCCTGCAGCAGCCTTCACCAAGCTGTAATGTTTGAATGGCCTTCCTGAGTTAAATTCTGTCCCTGCTCCTTTGGAGACTTCTGTAGAAAGCAATAGTGAATATTATTTATTACGCTGTACATTGTACATAACAAAATTGTACATTTTTGTCATCATGGGAACATCATTGCCATCAGCTAATGGATTGATTCTATCTAGATTTGAGCTGTAATAATTTTTTTGTTTAGTCCTTTCATTTAAATTTGGAATTCAATTTTACCAAACTTTGCTGTTGGCATATGCTTAAGATTCATGAAAACATAAGGTGGTCCTATCTTTAAAGGGTGCTACTATTCTTACTTTATAGATGAGAAAACTGAGACATACAGAAGCTAATAATATGCAAGAAAATGTAGGTAATAGTGGAATTTGAACACAAATGATTGCTTCAGAACTTGTACTCTGAAATACATGATGGACTGAATTTATGTCTGTCATATTTCAATGATGGGAAGAATCCAGAGCATCTCTACATCTGAACTAGTCAGTCCTGGAAAAATTTGGGTCTCACAAAGACCCAGCAACTTATTTAGATTGTTAGTGAATATTTCGAGTTAGTATAACATTGGATTTCTACAAAAGATAGCCAACTGATTTATAGGTTCGTTGCTGGCTTAGATAGTTGTGTAGTGCCCCTAGAAGGAGAGATTGTAAGTGGCAGATTTATCACACAAATTATTTACTGGGTTGTCAGCAAAAAGTGTATTAAACACTTAACTCCAAACCAACGGCGTATGGAGAATTAGGCTTTGAACACAGCCGTGTGCCTGGGTTCTCCGGCAGGACTGATCATGCATAGGGCCCAGGGAGGAGAGGCCTCTCATCTTGTTCTTTTATGACCCCCCTAGAAATTCTCAGTGTAATTTTATCTTCGAACTTGCGTATTTTGAAGATGGTGATGAACAAATGTAGTGTACACGTGGCTTAGCAAAGATACGGCAAGTAACACCCGTACATGTGGAGGGCTGTGGTTCACAGCAGATCTCATGGCAGTGGGCAGAAGTGCAGGGCAGGTGACTCAGCCTCGTGTGTGTATCCAGGCAGCTCAGGTACCTGAGGAGGCGGCCACCCCAGTGCTTGGGTCTCGTGATGGTGGTGATAGTGGCAATAGTAGCAAAAGCTGTCACTATATGGTTCTACAATTTGGAGGAAGTGTCAGAGGAAATATTAAAAGAACATCATATAAATATACATTTAAAGTTCACTTCGAATTTATGTGAAACTTGTTTGTACAGGGAGTTAAACCTTTTAGAAAGCTTCTGTGATAGTCAGCAGTTCTAGATGTGATATAACTTGTATTTTGATATAATTTGCCATAATACTATATCAGTGAATAGTCCCAAGAATGTTGCCACAGTCTATACAATATTATCCATGAACAGTTCCATGAGCAAAATTAAAAACTATCAAAACTGTGTTCTTTCATCTGTAAGAGAGACCAACATTGGTTTAAATTACATGTTAAAGTTGCTAAAAGTATAAATGCTTTAATAAATTTCCAGAAAAGCAATAAAGAGAAATCACTTGGCCAATCAAGATATAATAATAATAAAATGTTATCATTTATTAAGTTAGATAAATTTATGATACCAAAACATTATTTTGTAAATTTGTAAGTTTATGCCATATCTTGTGTATTACTATCATTCTTATTACTCTTTGTAACAAAATGTTTTTAAAGGAAAAATTAAAAACATTTCTAGCATCTTTAATAGCACTTTTTCCTGCTTGTTAAATAGGGAGTTTTCAATTTCATGATGTACTTCATCTTGGTATTCAACCCTCCCCCCCAGAAGGAAATGATATTGTAGGAGAAACAGGACAATAAGGTTCTCAATTGAGTCCTACCTTCCTTTTAACCTAATGAGAAACACAACCCCAAAGCAGAGGGAACGATCTGCTTCTGAGTCATGAGTCAAAGAGATCAGGTGCGACCTTCTGCTGTCAGGCCAGGACAAGCCTCCTGCTTTTATGTCTCGTTGCCAAAGCAACATAGTAGGCTTGATGACGTTAAAGACAAAACAAACTAAAGAAAATGGATTTTTCTCCCTTTAGTCACTACTTTTGTAAAAAGTACTGTATGTTTATCTCTATTTTTATTTTCATCCTCTTCCCTCCAGATTTAGAGCTGGTTTGTTAGAGAGTGACTACAGAAGAGCCAGGCGTCTATCACCTCGGACTGGAGATTTGAGCCTGAGTTTGCTTTTTATTGCAATGAGGCCTTTGCAAATGACTCAGGTTAATTCTTCTTTTATTGTACACGGCAATGAAGGTTATGATGATAGCTGATAGATTTGGTGGCACTACTTTGTGCTAAGGAAGTAGCAGCTTTACCTGCCATTGTTTTTGTGTTATCACAGTAAATGTTAGCACAGGCAAAGGTTTAAACATATTGGTGCTATGAGGATCCTGTTGGTGCCCTGAAAGAGTCTCAGGGACCTCAGGGCTCTGCAGACTACTCCTGGATGGTCTGCTGTGCCATATGTGGGTTAGACCCCCTTGCTGGAGATAGAAATCTGGCAATAGCTGTGAAAGTGCTGAGCGTGCTGAGACTTAACCCCTAGGACACTAGGGAGCCCTTTAGCAGTTCTATCTATGCTCCAGTGTTCAGGGGTGTCTGAGCAAGGAAAACTAAGCACAATCCACAGACCAAGCCCTTAAGTGAAAAAATTAAAACATCAAATGAATGTATAAAGGCATGTAAAGTAATCAGTTATATTTTTAAAAAGACTTTTGCATGATTTTTTTTTTTAAGATTTATTTATTTGTGCATACAGAACTGGGGTATGGGGTACAGGCCAGAGACTCAGGGGTGGCGAAAGACTTCACCAGAGACAGAGTGGGGAGAAGAACAGGCAGATCGACGAAGTACACTGCTGAGGGGAGCAGCGGGTGGTTCAGGAGAGGTCTGCC
>NW_004567111.1:44978012-45169480 GCF_000260355.1 Condylura cristata
CATCTGTTCTTAGAAACCCGTCCTTGAGTGCTGTGAAGCTTGTTACTCTTTGAATTTGCACCGGCTATGACGTATGTAACGGCCGATAAGGGCCTATATATTCTCTGGCATTCCTATGGTCTGGGTCTTGCTCTCCCTGTATGGCCTGCATGCCTGCAGGAAGGCTTGACCCCAGCTAGCTGGCTTAATAAACTCTGCTTGCTTGTGCATCTCTGGTCCTGTTCTTTGTCACGGGGGACAACCGGGTGATTGCAGACCCTAACAGTCTGCTGTGCCATGTGGTCACCTCCGGGGCAGGCAGGGATTGAACTCATGTGGAAGTGGCTTAAGCTTCTTTGTGCTGTGCTTTAACCTGCTGCGCCACCAGGGAGGGCCCAAGGTACAAAACTTTTAATAGAAGACATGGCATGGCAAACAAGATCCCAGCCACCCGTCAGGTTTTGCTTCTTCATCCCTAACTTCTAGATTTTTCTGAAATAATTTAGTGCTTTTACTTGCACATTACTATCAAAATGATCTTATGAAGCTCCTTTATATTTTAAAAATATTTATGGGGGTAGCTACTGTTATATAGTTTCAATTGTATATGCTTTGCTGACCATTGCTTTGCTTCTGTGTAATGGTCTCTTTGGTGGTGATGCTGGTGTGGATGGGGGTGTATTTGTTATGGTGCAGTTGTTTGGTTATATTGTCCTCCTTCTAGCAGTTTCCTCTGGTCTCCATGATACATGTGCTCTTAAGAATGCAGGAAACACAGAAAGGAAGGTGTGTGTGTGTGTGTGTGTGTATAAAAGACTTAGTGTGGTATTTGGGAAGAAAGAATGAAACAAAAGAGGATGGGAGAGAGAGAATGAAAGAAGAGGAGGAGGAGGAGAGGGGAGGGAAGGAAATGGGCAATGGGCTATTTATAAAGTCAGTGTGACCCTAATTTGTGGTCTTTGTGTGGAATAACAAAATATAGTTGAAGGTTAACTACTGACAGTCAAGCTTTCAGTCATTTTCCCTCAAGACTTTTCTTTTTTTCTATTGTTCCTGTGGCTATTACTCTCTAAGCAGTTGTTTTACTTGGCACACTGGGAAAGTTCTACATCGCTCTGGCCTAGGTAACGAAAACAGACGTTCCATGTTTCTTTATCATTTTACTTGTCAGGTTCTGTTCATGCAGAACAGGAAAAGAACACTGCACAACCATTTTGCCATGATTGACAGTTCTGTCAACTCCATATTTTAATGCAACAATAAATAGAAATCTGTCCAAATGAATGTCTGAGTAGCTGTATTTCTCTTAATTCCTGGAATTAGGAAGAAAAGGAAGATTGGAGCCAATAAAAGTCTGTGCATGATAACTCTGCACTGGGTAGACTAATAAAATGAGGAGACAATTTTTTTTTAAAGATTTATGTATTTATGCATACAGAGCTGGGGTACAAGCCAGAGGTGCATGGGTGGTGAGAAGATTCACCAGAGACAAAGTGGGGAGCAGAACAGGCTGCCTGATGAGGTCCACTGCTAAGGGGAGCAGCAGGTGAGTCAGGAGAGGTCTGCTGCACCATGTGGATCATCTCCGGGAGGGGATTGAACTCATGCTGAACTGGTTTTAGCTTTTCAGTGCTGTGCTTTAACCTGCTGCGCCTTCAGGGAGGGTCGGAGACAAAATCTTTAAGGCCATCTACTCATTTGGAAAATGAAGAACAAGTACTTGCTGCTACTGACTTCCTCAATCTACTACAAATGTCTTACCTTATGGTTAGACCTCAGCCCCCCTGATTTTCTTCTGCCTTTTGGTTATTTTTTCTTCTCTGGGGACACCATTTGACTGGGTTCTTTGACTTTAGTGTTCTGGTCTGTTTGGGAGATCCACCATTCAGTCTTATATTAATAGGTCACATTTTTAGTTTATGCTTATTTTTTATGTCAGTGTTTAAAAAATATGTTTTTGGGGCCCTCCCTGTGGCACAATGGGTTAAAGTGCCGTACTACTATGAAGCTAGCCAATGTCCCTTCAGAGGGAACTCACAGGGTGCAGCAGATCTCTGCTTGTCCCTCTCGCTGTGACCCTCAGCAGTGTACTTTGCCAGTCTGTCTGTTCAGAAGCTCCCCACCTTTTCTTGGTGAAGTCTCTCACCGCCCCTGCACCTCTGGCCTGTACCCCAGTTTTGTATGCATAAATAAATACATCTTTAAAAAAGATATTTTTTATTGAGCTAACATTGTTTCCAACTCCCACCACCCTGCCTCTGCTAACACCAATTCTGCAATCATAGACCTAGTATTTGTTTTGGTTTAATTTTATCTGTGCCTTTGTTTTGTTTCTCTGTATTCCACACTTGAGTAAAACTGTCTGGGATTTGTCTTTCTCTGCCCGACTCCTTCTACTCCACTAGTTCCAGGGTCTGCTGGGCCCTGCCCGTCAGGGCTGCTTCTCGTGAGGGGAATGCTGTGTCCTTTTCTCTAAGCGCGCTCAGAGCAGCCCTAGAGCACGCATTCTTCTTGCCTCTCCCATGTGGCCACCTGAGTATCCTGAGATGAACTTTTTCTTTTTCTTTTGTATTAAAACAGAAAACAGTTCAGTTTGGTACTCACGGTGATATGAAGGGTTGGAGGTTCAAGATGGACTATTTGAGATCCAACATTTCATAGGTCGTCCTCAAAAAGAAAACAAGCACTGGGAGGTTTCAGGTTTCTCAGAAACTGCACTCGACTAGCTGCTCAGAACTGTTCTGTTCCTGTAGGGAGGGCAGTGATGAGAAAGCTATTTCTGGGAGAATGGCCACGTTAAACAATAACAACAAAGGCTCCCTGGTGGATTTTGCCACTCTGTGTGACCCCTCCTTATCCACATTTCAGACATGGTTAAAATACCCAAAAGAAGAACTGGCTACCACAACTTTAATTTGCATAGGATGTTCTGAGCATCAGTTTTGTTTTGTTTTTAAACTGTTGTGTTGGGTCTGTGGTTGGGACAGGGACTGGGAGTTTATGAGTCCTTCATGGTCCCCGATGCTGAGGACTGTACTTGAATGGGTGGGCTCTTGCTCTTGAGAATGTCCTATTGTACAAGTCACCAGTAGGGTTGGAAGGAGCAACTCTTTTAAATTACTTGTGGCCTAATCATATCTTCTGATAATGCAAGGTATTTATTTAGTGATTCAAGGAGATAGGATGGAAGGTGTGGTGGGATGACACCTTCTGTGACCTGAAGCCCCAGATGAGGATTTTCCCCACTCATTCTTTTTTCTCCCTTATCACTGCACCCCCTTCTAAATTGGCTGCTCTTCTCTGAGGACTCAGAAGGATTTCCAGCTCTGCATACACATTTCCTACCAGGGAGATGCCTGTGTGGGCAGGGCTCAGTGAACACACGGTGGAGTTAAGGAAGTGGAGTCATAGGCTGATGGCTGGTGCTGTCTCCTCAGGAAAAAAATGCCCCCAATGGGGAGCCAGACTCTGGAAGTGCACTGCCAGCATCATCAGGCAAGTCTTGTATGGGTGTCCCCAGTATTCACCTATGAGATTTTCTTTTTTGTGTTTCTGAGACTGACAAATCCCATCTGGATAGATTACTCTTTTCTGATTTCATAGAATCAGTGATTCTGAACAGGGAGCCATTTTGTCGTTTTAAGTTCACCCTACTTTTCTGCATACCCTCTGGAGGAGCCTCTGAAAGGCCTGCCGTCTAACCTGCCCAAACTTGAGGAGTTCACTAGTACGTACCGCTAGTATTGATCAGTGTGTCCAGCTGGAAAGGAATATATTTCACTTCCTTTTCTCCTCCTGCTCTCCTTAATTAAGTTTATTGATTATGAAGTTCCCTCCACATATGCTCCTTTAGCACATTTCTCTTACCTGTAGGGTTGAATCTAGAAAAGAAGAGGTCAAAGGTAGGCACAAAGCTCAGGCCGAGCGACAGGACTTCAGAGAGGGTCTAGGGAGTGGGGGATGTGGTCTCCCTCTCCCTTTTTCACCGATTGTTAACAGACCTCTCATCGTGGGCATGTCGCCTGGCAATTCATAAAGGTGATAACTGGAACAGTTACAGTTCACCTTTGGTTAAAAACTCATGCCTTTTTCAGCAACATGCATGGAGCTGAAGGGATTAAGCTCAGTGAAATATGTCAGAAGGAAAAAGAAAAATAGCAGATGGTTTCGCTTACTGGAGGAATATAGGGGGCCAAACAAGGGATCAGCGGAAAGAAAGACAAAACTTGTAGGCAAACCAGAAATGAGAGGCATTCAAGAGGGGAGGAGGGGGAGGGGGCCAAATAAAGGAGGGAAGCGCATGAGAGACTGCAGCGACTGTTCAGGGTGACTTGGTGGTGGGAATTTCACTACACCTGAGAGCAGAGATCAAACACTGTACAAAACTGAACAATGATTTTAAAAATGTATAAGTAGAGCCCTCCCTGGTGGCACAACGAGTTAAAGCACAGCACTATGAGCTATCTACTGCTGCTGCAGCATGGGCTCGATCCCTGGCCAGGGAGCTGACTCACATGGCGCTGCAGACCTCTCCTGACCCGCCCGCTGCTCCCCTCAGCAGTGCACTTCATTAATCTGCCTGTTCTGTTCCCTACTCTGTCTCTGTCCTCTCAAACTGCACCCCTATGCCTCTGGCCTGTACCCCAGTTCTTGCATGCATAAATAAATAAAACTTTAAAAAATGGGGCCCTCCCTGGTGGCGCAGCGGGTTAAAGCACAGCACTGAGAATCTAAAGCCACTTCAGCACGAGTTCGATCCCCGCCTGCCCCGGAGGTGACCACATGGCGCGGCAGACCTCTCCTGACCCGCCCGCTGCTCCCCTCAGCAGTGAACTTCGTACTTCGTCTGTTCGATCTGCCTGTTCTGCTCCCCGCTCTGTCTCTGGTGAAGCCTCTCACTGCCCCTGAGCCTCTGGCCTGTACCCCAGTTCTGTATGCACAAATAAATAAATCTTTAAAAAAATGTATAAATAAATCTAAAGAAATATGCTTACTGGTCTGTAAGAATTTCCAGTTTCTCTTCATGCTCACAGGTCCTTCAGGGACAATGGGGAGTAGTTCTTAGCAGTGAGGGGTACCGAGAGTTGAGTGGTAGAAGCATCTGCCTGATGCAACAATTACAAGAATTAAAAAACGTCGGAAAACCCACTGAAACTTGATCTGCTTTTTATTATTAACATGATTTGGCAATTCGAATTAATTTTAGTGGTGAAATAGTCTTCCCCGGGAAAATGTTTTATTTTTCTCTGTTCCAATCAATTGCTACAATTACTGCTGAGGTTTAGTAGAAAACACGGATGCTTCAAATTAACATTTGTTATCTATCCTTTGAAAAACATTTTCATTTACAAGAAAGTGAACTCAGAGACCTGAGTTTGACATTGTTAAACACAGGCAGACTCAGGAGGGCTTGTTTCAACAATAGGAAAGGAAGAGCCAGAGGAAAAGTTTGGAATTGTTCTATCTGGCTTTGGAATAATTTTGTTCCTGTTTCTAATACCTGTGATTGCATAAATTGCAGGATTTAAATAAACAATGACGGCAGAGTGTTTGTAAATAGGAAGGTCAGAAGTAGAGTTATCTGAATTCTGTCACTTCATGGGCTCACTTGCAACTTCTATTTTGCTTCACATTTAAAACAGTGAACAGCATTCTAGATCGTGAGCAGCATTCTAGATCGTGAGCAGCATACCCACAAAGGCTGCTATCGTGTAACAAGTGGACACTCACCAGGGTTGATACAGATGTGGGGAAATTGGAATCCTCATGCCTAGCAGCTAGGAGGGTGAAAGAGAGTCACCATTTTGGAAAATAGATGGACAACCCCTTAAAAAATAAAACAAAGATCCCCCATGTGGGTCAATAATTCCATCCCTACATTTCTATCCAAAAGAAACAAAATTTACCCTTAAAATAACTTCACTATTTCTATCATATTGTTTGGAAGCAAGTCACTAAATTAGGCAATATTTAAGGAGAGGAGAGTTAAGTTCCACATCTTTAAGGAAAGAGAGTCAAATAATTTGTAATCATATTTTAAAATCTCTCTCTTAATCAAGTTTTGTTTTACTATTTATTTTTTAAAGAGAGATATGTTTATTTTTGATAAGGATGGTAAAAGGAGAAGATTCACCAGAGACTGAGTGGGGAGCAGAACAGGAAGACTGACAAAATACACTGCTGAGGGGACCAGCTGGGAGACAGAACACATCTCTGCACCGTGTGAGTCAGCTCCCTGGCTGGGATTTGAAATCATGCTGCAGTGGCTGGTGATAGCTTCATAGTGCTGTGCTTCAACCCATCGGGCCACCAAGGAGTGTCCTGTTTTCTTTCCTTTATATTTTACTGACATTATACGATCTAGGTCATTCAGAGGCTTATCCCTTTCTTTATTCTTGCTCTAAAAACCCTTTTTAGGCCCTCCCTGGCGGTCCAGCAGGTTAAAGGGCAACACAGCAAGCTAGCCACAGCCGTTTTAGTGCCAATTCAATCCCTACTGGGGAGCTGACCCACATGGCTCGGCAGACCTCTCCAGACCCACCCGCTGCTCCCCTCAGCAGTGTACTTTGTTAGTCGGCCTGTTCTGCTTCCCACTCTGTCTCTGGTGAATCCTCTCACCACCCTGCACCTCTGGCCTGTACCCCAGTTCTGTGTGCCTAAAGAAATAAAAATCTTTAAAAATTCCTTTAAACATTTTTAATTTACCATTATTGCTCATTTCTTTGCTATCCACTATCCATGGTGAGAATCTCAGTACTTTCTGGGTTTAAGCCTCCCTGACACTGCTCTTAGGGTTTATGCCCATTTTTGAATCTTCTTTTTTGGGGTCACATTTCCCAGTACTACAATATAATTATAATGCCTTTAGATGTTATTACTGCCAGGAATGATCTTGATCATCTCTTATCAATCACGTTCATCAAGCTCTGAAGGTTCTCTGTGCACAGGGACAATAATAGAAAATAATCAAAAAAACACCTATAGGACAGCTGTGCAAACAGCTGAGAACCGCAGTATAAGGCATAGGCTGCCACTTGCCTCTGAACCTAGACCTAGTGTACCCAGGCATGCCAAGGGTATGGGTGGGAACTATCTACATCACTCACTGGCCCAGCTGTGTGTCTGAGAAGCCACCACATGCGATGTGCACCCTCTGGCAATGCTCTGGCCTCGTCTAAACAATGTCACGGACCCTACTGAATACCATTAGCACTCCCCTCCCCAACAGATGCTATGAAGGACTAAACAGAAGCTGCCAGTGCGAAGGAGAGGAGATTGAGCCTCCCTGATGTGCACTATCTCCCTGTTGAAACCTGGCCTCAGCAGAGAGCTTGCTGAGACAGAGGTCTTGCTGTCTTTTTCATTATGAGACTCTGCCATTACATTCACAGCCACTATTTAGAAGATCATCTCAGTTGTTCCTATCGTAGGTCTTCTCACAGCCAGAATGGTTCCCTGACTTCCATGTTTGCTCATTTATTTTATCACCAGGCACAGAAAGGCTGCTCTTCTCCCCGCCCCCTCCCCCTCCATTCAGGGAAGGAAGCAGCAAAGGAAAGATCAGATTACTGAATTTCAGTCCTGGCTTGGTGGCTTCAGGAAAGTCACTTGTCCTTTCTGTGCCTTAATTTACTCTCCTGAAGTGTAGAAATACTTGTATTTACTTTATTGTGGTTTTGTGAGGACTGATAGCTGAATGGCATAGATATAGATGTGTGCCTAGGGAAATCCCAAGACTACAATGCCTACCCTGTTGTTGCTGTCTTCTCACTTTTTCCTTAATGTGGAGTTTTGCATAAGTACAGCCGATGATTTGCGGCTGGAAGATAAAGTGCAAATAGCATATACGTCATCAGAAAGTTCCCCTGATGTTCAAACTTCTGGGTCTGAAGTTCTGGTTCACTGTGGCTCTCCCTCTGCAGACATTAAACTGTTCTGGTGAACTGCCAGGCTGCTGGCTGTCCAGTGGAATTTTCTTATTGCACAGCAGGGCACAAGTACCTGGGTCCTTCTGGCCCCAATTTCTTGTCCCTCTTGAATGGCCTTAACCCTGTCTTGTTATAGCCTCTGAGACATCCTCTTCCTGACTTTCATTGCCTCCAACATCACCTTGAGGAGTCTCTTTCCTGCCTCTGCATAGCATCTTGCTGCTGGAATGTGGGAACACAAGGAGCTATTGATTTTACAGTTCTAAATCCTTGAACAAAAATTGCAAAGTGCTCTCCTGTCTCCTCAGAGAAATACAGCCTCTCTTGCTGTCATTCAGTCCCATAAAGCAACAGCTGTCAGTGCTTGTACATTTGTTTCAAATCCCTTCATTCCATGTAAAAGAAACCCTCTCGAAACCTGTAGTGTCATAATCTGAGCCCTGAACAGCTTTCTGGTCATCAGGATTATAGGGTGTGTGGTTTCTAAAATATGAAGTTTGAGATTTATAGGGAGGATTTAGGACAGCCTGAAAAGTGAGCAATAGAAGCAAACAACTGTATTTGAGATGAAATGTGACTTCCCTGGTTTGATGTCTCCACTGAATGGCCAATTCCTTTTATACAGCACACACATACCACAGGGTGCGTGCTGAACCCACTGCAAACTTACAGAAAACCAGGAAGAAAGTTGCTCTCCTGTCACCCCCAAGTTTCTTCAGCATCGATCAGTCTGTTTGAAGCAGTTCTAGAAGAGAAATGTGGTCCTGTATGGCTCCAGCACAATCCGGTGATGGCTTCTGCCACCTCCAGGGGCTGCTTTCCAGACAGAATCATTATTTTCAGACAATGGTACAGTTTTATTTCTTCAGATATATTTTTTTAAGATTTATTTATTTGTGCATACAGAACTGGGGTACAGGCCAGAGGTTCGGGGCGGAGAAAGGATTCACCAGAGACAGAGTGGGAAGCAGAACAGACAGAGCTACGAAGTACACTGCTGAGGGGAGCAGCAGGCGGGTCAGGAGAGGTCTGCCACGCCATGTGGTCACCTCTGGGGCAGGCAGGCGGGGATCGAACTCGTGCTGAAGTGGCTTTAGCTTCTCAGTGCTGGGCTCTAACCCGCTGTACCACCAGGGAGGGCCCTTCTTCAGATAGTTTGAACTGGAAGTCCGTGAACTATTCCTCCAAGTCTAGTCGTCTTACTTTTTTCCCCAATTGGGAGCTTCCTCACTTCGTATTTCCAATTTTTGTCTTGGAGTATGTGAGAACCCTGCTTCCTGTTGACTCTTTCCCCTTTTGACCTCTCTGGCACATGTTGTGGATGTTCCCTTGGGTCTGCCTGAAGGAGAGCTTCACTGTTGTAACTGCATTGTAGAATTTAGACACTCTGAATCCCAAACACTGTCTTGAGAAATTTTTCAGGAAATGCTTGATGGACTTGAAAAGCCAAAGGCTTAGAGGGTACTCATAGAGAACGTGAACTTTAGACAGTTTTGAAGCCATGGGAGGGGAGAGGAGAAGGACTGGTGAGTGAAGGGTCAGGGAGGAGGAAGCTGCTAAGAAGCCCTCTTAGTTCAAGGTGAAGCACCCACCAACTGAATGTCAGTATCCCCAGAGGAGCAGGAGAATGTGCATAAACCTTCTGCCTACACTTGTTGTCATCATAGAACAACAGGATTAGGTTGAATTTCAGGTTTGTTCTATGGTAGTATAATTTCAGTCTCTTTCTTAGCCAAAAATAGCTCTCTGCCTACCTGCTTGAGCTTGAAAACCTTTTACCTAGACAAAGCCTCTGATTTCCAATAAAGAGATAAAAGGCTTAATTATGCAAATCTATACTGGAGTAGCTCTTTCTGAAACTCATTCATATTAAAATGTCATCAATCAGCTTTTTAGCAGGTGGGATGACTGATACAGTGGAGATGGCAGAGGCAGTCTGTGTGTGTGGGGGGGGGGGGGTGCAGAGGTATTAAAGGAGAAAGTTCTGCTCAATCTTGATGTGAGGCCAGGGGTGGGAAAGGGAGGTCTTCAAGGCCTGAAACAGACAGGCTGGTGTGGTTTTTTAGCTGTGCCTGTAGGCAACACTAGTTCAGTGTTCATTCAACTGCAAGAACAGAGATACTGCAAATAATGAGATCAACCATATAGTACCATTTCTGCTCTACACTGTGTGTTTCTTCTATCAGCACCGAATGTCCTTTCCCTGTTCCAAGTTCAGAATTGTGAACTATGCCCTATCCTAAGTAGAAATCTTGCACCAGAGGAATAGCATTACTCAGGGTTTTGTAGCAGTGCTCCAGGAAGACATGGGTTAGGAGACATTTAAGTGGCCTGAGAGATGGAATTGTAAACACTGTCTTTAGACCAGTCTACAAAGGATGCAGCCTGTCTAAAGCGTGTCAGACGTGTATTGCGTCGGTTGTTCACATGTCATTGACTGACACCTTACAAACTGTTGCTCCAGGTGCTCATTTCTCCTCTCCCTGAGTAGTCAGCACGTATGGACTTTGCTTTTGTGTAAGTGTATGACCCTCTAGTGGTTGGGGTATTTTATCCTGTTATCTTGTTTTCATATTACTGACTCTTGGTCAAATACCAAGACAGAAGAACAATTTCGTATCTAAGAATTTCATGAAGTATCCTTAGAATCAAGTTTGGAGTTTTCTGGCCCGGGGTCCCAAGACAAAATTGAAAGTCCAGGAGAGTGACCACACATTCTCTTCTTCCACACACAAGTAAAGGGCCAATGGAAGCTCTGCTTTGCCTGAAGCAAAACTTGCCAGTAATGGGAGAAAGCATGAGGTAGACAAGCAAAGAGCAGTTTGGATTATTTTTATGGGGGCATGTGATCTTTGTGCAGCTGTGACTTTTGTATCCTATTTCTGAGCATCAGTTGGGAACTTCTGCTTGCTTCATTAGGGACTACCTTTGTCTTTGTTATCTCTCTCTCTCTCTCTTTTTTTAGGATTTATTATGCATACAGAGCTGGGATGCAGGCCAGAGGGGTGTGTGTGTGTGTGTGTGTGTGTGTGGTGGGGGAGGGTTGGTAGTTGAGAGGGTTCACCAGGCAGAACAGGCAGATGTACTGAAATGCACTGATGAGGGGAGCAGTGGGGAAGACAGGTCTGCTGTGCCATGTGGGTCACTTCCCTGGCCAGCAGAGGGTCAAACTCATGTGGCAGTGACTGCAGATAGCTGAAACTTAACCCCTTGAGCCACCAGGGAGTCCCTACCTCTGTTATCTTTAGAAGCAAAGCACAACACAGAAACAATGAAAGCAAGAAGCTCAGAGTCAGCTCTGTTTACTCTTCATGGTCTAGAGGTATAGTCCAGTCACTAAATTACATCTTAATATCCTGTGACTCAACGAAAATGAAATATAACTAGACTTCATGAATCTTTAATAAAAATAGTATAAATGATTTTTCTGACTTACAAACATAAGAACTATGCACTCTAAAAATGCTTCTGAATACAGACACAGGTTAAAGCACCCAGATTGTTAGTGAATGTCATTTTTAGATTTGGGAGAGATACTGCCCACAGGGCTGAGGAGTTAAGCTTACAACAAGTTATCCTGGAGAGAAATCTTCCTTATGAAACAGGTTTTCTATTGATAGGATGAAGCATGAAAATCAACATGTTTTATGTAAAATAGGAAATATTTAATATATATAAATTTATTTTCCTTGGCAATTACTTATTTACAATTGATGATTGATACCAACAATTGAGGTATAAAAATACACATGAGGTACAAGTACAATATTTAAATGCAATATATTTTATTTCCATTGGCAAGATAACAATGAATAAAATACTGTGATATTTAACAAACAAGCTTGATGCATCTTTTTCCTTTTGTCTTTAGTTGCACGTATTGTTATGCAGCAGTGATGTGATTAGCATGTGCATAAAAATAAAACTACCTGGTAATTTGAAGAGAAGACTGGAGTCAGAAATACAACCATCTTTGTTTTTATTCCAACTGTCCTCTAGATCCTTGCTTCTGAGAGGTTTTTGGCCAGCATCTTGGACATCTTTGAGGCCTGTCAGAAATGCAGACTCTCAGGCTCACCTGAGCCTGAATCAGTGTGCATTTGCACAGTACCTCCAGGTGAGTCGTATGCATGCTGAAGTTGGAGAAGCTTATCTAGGTGATACGATATCGCCTATCCCACTTCCAAGCACATGGGGTCCCATCTCTGCAGCAGGATCAGTGCTAAGCTAGAATAAACTTCACGTAAAGCTCTCGTCTATGTATATAAGAGTTACCTAGCATGTAGCATTAAATTTAAGATAAATAGCATAAGGGAATTTATTTTGCTTACAGAACATTTCCCAAATGGAGAATTAGGGCTTGTTGCCACCTTCTTCGGTAGGCATGGAAATAAAAAATTCCTAGTTCATAATTCAAACAGTGTGATTTTTTTTTGCACCATACCAAACACACATACGTTTTTACTCCTCCCCAAATTGCACATTGCTGATAAAATATTACATAAATGCATACAATACACAAAAAGGAAAACACTCATTTAAGTTTTTCTTTTTCCCTCTAAGACCAATTGCTAAAATACAACAATCTCTCATGGATCACGGAAGAAAATCTCTCTCCCTAAAACCAAACACAATAAGTTATCTTTCCTCTAAGTTGTTGAGTTACAATTAAAACACACACACGCAAGACCATAAGCAATTGGTTAAGGAGAGTCAATTTGCTTAGTCTATACAATAATAAATAAGGCTGGGTCAAATGCATAGGTAGTTCGGCTAGTAAAGATACATGGAATTAAGAAAACTTTTTATTTTCTAAAACTAATTGAAAAACATAGTTTTGGTCTTATGTTAGCTTAAAACCCTGTCTTTCAACACTTTAACAGAACTACATCTTAAGAACATCATACGTAGCGAAATAAGAATTCCCTGAAGCTGTCATGGTTCTAAACTCTTGAAGGACCAACATCTCCTTTCTGTCTGGTGTCTAGAGTTAAATTCAGTGCAATACATTGCTAAGAAAATGCCAATTAACTGTGACCAAATAGGTCATTGGTCAAATAGAACGACACTTAACATTATAAAATATCTGTGAAAACTTGATAAAACATAGAGGCTCTCTTTGGCAGTGGATATGTGAAGGCAGTCACATTTAGTTCTCACTAGCGGGGACCGACGGGACCTGCTTGCTCAGTCAAGCTGACGACAGTGGCCCACAGATGTCTGAGACGTCACTGATACAGCAACTGGCCAGGCCCGGGGCAACCTGCAATTAGGCCTGAAATTTGGCAACGGCTCCTTACCTACTACTTTGCTTTAAGGAGGAGTAAGCAGGCTTTAATGCGCTTGATCCACTCTCAGTGTTTGAAAACTACAAATAAACTGTCACCAGTTAACACACTTCTGTTTTCTTTTGGTTAGCTAATCTTTGGTTAGACATCCTGATGGACTGACAGATGACACAGGTTTACATCTCGGTGTTAGCAGCATATCCTGCTCAGCTAATAGGACAGTGGGGTGACAGAGTCTAGAGCAACCTGGCAAGAACCATGTGAGGAAGGGACTCACTGAGTCAGAAGCATTTTTTTTTCAAATATATTCAATCATATATAATATTGGTATTTCACATATATACAGTAAAGATATAAACATAGAGATATACACACCTATGTACATATGCTATATATACATTTATTTACAATTAAGAATGCGCTTCTTAGAAGCCTTTAAATAGCAAATTAGGCAATGCACAAGGAATAATCCATTTAATTTTAAGTAATATAGATAAATGTTCTCATTTTTAAAAATATTATATTAGTAGGGATGCAGCCATCTCCAGGAAGGCTAGAAAGGTTCTCAGAAATTCTTGCATCAGCAACATTCAGGCTTTGCAGTGTTTCCACTTTGAAGCATTAACCATGTCAGTCAGGTCTCTCTCTTTCTCTCTCTGTGTCTTATTTTCTCACGAGCAGACTCTCTCCCACAAGTGCTTGCTTTCACTTCCTCTTCCCTGAGTTTGATGTCACACTGGGGAAAACTCAGATTTTAGTTTCTGGACCCTCAGCAAGGAGGGGCTGAAAAGAGTTTCTAATTCTGGCAACTTCCGCTGCACACAGATGTCCAAAGCCTTTGCTGTACCATTCTGGGGAGTGACCTCTGTGGGGAAAGAAGTAGGAAAGGAAGTGGGAAAGTCTTTTTCCAAATCACAACAATTTGTCATGGTAGACAAAGTAGCTGGCATACTCTTACATACACCATGGGGCTGGGAAGCTCCTTGAGCCTGGGAAGCTCGTTCAATCACCAGGTACCCTGACAATACGTTGGCTGCCAAGGGCTCATTCTGTCTTTTCAGTATGGATCCCGTGCTTTAAAATGATACCAGTTCCTCAGGGCAAAATGAGAAGTTTCAGACTGAGTCTAGAATATACTGAGCTAGATGGTTTATTTCTACCCAGAGCCAGAACTCAGCTTCATGATTGTCTTGAAGGGGAGGCATTCATTTAAGTGAGTTTCTTCTCAAAGGAGGGAGATTATAGGGAGTTGCAAAAGGAGACAGGCTTCAGAGAAACACAAGGGAGCCTGGATTTACTGAGCCTCTACTATGTGCTTGGTTATGTTAGTACTGTTCTGGAAGAGTACAAATGCAAACTGGAAAATAAGAAAAGGGAAGGGCAGCAGGAAAATGTCTGAATTTTAGGAAAGGCAGGGAAGAGGAAATGCATGTTAATGCATGTTAATGGCAGTGAAAGAAAAAAGGAGTAGTGAAATAAGAAATCAGGACGGGCCACTAAAACTGAGACTGCAAAGCCATGCCTGACATCTTTGGGGTTCATACTTACTTCAGGTCTATCCTGCAGATGTGGGTCAGTCTTGACTTGCCGGAACCACATGGTTCTATTAAGTACTGGGAATCCAGCACGGCAGCTCGCACACCCCCCATGAGCTGGGCTTCCTCATGTTCCACAGACAGGGACACGAGTGTGCACATTCCTTTGGGCAAATCAGTTTTCCAGGTCCTGTAGCAAAACAACCCACAAGTCAAAGTGAAGGGTAAGAAATAAATAAAGACCTGCCCAAGGACTCAAATTCCCATCCTACTTTCCATAAGCTTGTATGAAAGTGCATATACTATAGTTTAAAGCAAGGGTTTTACCTTTGGACCTCAAGGCCAGAAAAGTTTTTGCAGCTCTCAGACCCCGCTTTGGAACATCAACTGAGGCTACGGAGGCTCCTGTGCGTTGTTAAGGGAATGGTCTTATAATTTTACAATTAGGATTTACTCTTTGAACTCATTCAGTATATCCATTGAGAACATGGTATGCCCAGCTCTGAGGAGCCACCAATGACACAAAGATACACAGATACACAGCCCAGGAAGTAAGCAGACTCACAAAGAGCACTCTTAAACACTATGGTAAGTACAGCGATACTGCTATGCATATACTGTTATGGGATCATATAGGAGGCAGGAGGAGGCATATAGGGAGGGCTTCCTGGAGGAGGTGATGGTGAACTCAAGTCAAAGGATAAATGAATTGGTGATGCTTAGTTGAAGGTGACATATGAGGATCTACTAATTGTCTTCAGACATCTGAGTGCCTCCAGTCCACAAGAGGTTGGTTCCAAGCTCTACAGAAATACTTAGGAGCTTTATGGGTCTGAATATTTTCTTTTCATGTATGACAATGTGACTAACAGTACAGACTGAAATTGACTGAAACTGTAGAGATATGTGGGGCTAAAGTGGAAAAGTCTTCAGTAACTATCACTGGAAGCTCCTGAGGTACTGGAGAAGAAGATAAGATAAGAAGAAAATAAGGTAACTCTCCCCACGCATGTGTGAGTCCAAACAAGGAGAATTTCTGAAGATAGGAAGAACCTCAGTCCTGTGACATCCCTGCCATTCTCATCACTTTCTACCTTCTTGTATCAAAACCTCAAGGAATTCCTATTGCAGGAATCATGTCTAGCTCATTATTGATCCTCTTGAGTTCTTCCCCCTTAGAACATTATGTTCCATCCACCTTCTTGAAGTTATGGATCAGAGACCAGTGCTGTGTCCCTCTGTCCTGTCCTACTCTTCACTATTCCCCTATCTTGTCCTAAGAGGAAAAGCAACTTATCCCTCTTTCTACTATTTACTGACTCCCAAATAACATATAGACTCTGAGAGAACAATTTGACTGTGGTCTGTTGTGTTCACTGCATCATATCCAGAGCCTCTAAAAGTTCCTGGCACAATGTGGTGATGGAGTGATATCCTAAGAAGTAATAGGCTGGTGGGTATGCAGGATGGATGGAAGGAGGGAGGTTTGATGCATGGAAGTGCATGCATACACTCCAACCCTCAGCTTTCTCTATCAGGAGGGAAGAGGCTCGCTGGGTTTTAGTTCTATCTCCATGGCTCCCATCTTAGAAGCATTATCAAATTTTCTGCTTGCAACAGTGGTGCTGTGAAGTTTAACTTTCATGAGACCACTAGTGTCATGATAACTGTGGTAACAGGTCACCCTTGTAACTTTGACTCTCTCCACTTGGTTCCCATAGCTGTTAAATAAACACATACTTTTAAGGAAAAAAATACCCTTAAAATTCAAGGTTCATAGGACCATTTTCAAAGACATAAAGAGCCCATAGAAAATTAACCTTTAGTTGGCCATAAAAATTAGTTTCATAAAGAAACCACTTAAAGTAAACAACTGGGAATTTCACTAGTGATCCTTTCATAAAGCTGAACCACAAGAAAAAAGAATTTGCTATTGATTATCAACAAACCAGGATATATTAATTTAATTATATTCCATTTGGACTTCTAAGTCTCCTCAATGCCTATTCTTTCTGTTTCAATCCTCACACACCAGCCTATGTGCCCAGCTCATTGATGCAAACTTGCTATCATTGGTGGAGCATTTTACTCCAAACACAGAGGTCAGGGCTCTGGAACTCAACCCATAAATCTATCCTAGGTGACATTTTAGCACTAGATGTAAGATTAGCAGGACTTTTCAGGTCCTCAAACCTGACTGAGCAACTGTCTTAGCAAACCTTGGCTGTATCAAAGTTTTCATAGATGGTAACAAGTCATGAGCATCTGAGGTTATATGATAAATTTTGAAATACACATGGAAGTGTTGAGTGACCAAACTTAAGACTTGTTTTGGGAGTAGGAGAGAAGAAAGGCACAATCAGAGAACAGCCAGTCACATTCAATTTACATAATTTGGCAGAAAGTGCTGGGCAAACAGCAGCTACTCCTGGGACTGTGTTCCTTTTCTGAGGGAAGGAACCAAATTTATGACCTAATAAGCCATATGTTCCATAATGTACGCGGCTATAAGGAAGCCCAGCAGGGCTGTAAATTGGGTGAAAGAGGCAGGAAGATGGGGATAAATACAGTAATGTCAGGTTTCACTGAGGCAAATAAGCACTGACTTTGTGTTCTCCGAGGAAGCTGGTTTTAGGTGGTGCTACTCTGGGAGATGCTCAGATCTACAGTTTTTATTACCCTGTTTTGGAAAAAAAATATGTTAAACCCCAGAGTCAAGCTTACCTGAGAACCACAAAGTCTCTGGAAGGATGGGGGGCCATGCTGTTCAACACATACTGATAGATCTCTGTTTGCTTGTCCAGAGTTTCCACAAGCTTCCACTGCACAAAATCCTCATCCCACAGGTGGCGCTCTCTCAGCACACGGTTCAAAACCACCGAGGGGGGTGCTTCCACCTCCACAGAAGCCTTCCACAGCTTCAGTGGATTCCTGTCTCCAACCTTGGGAAAGACACCATCAAAAGCTGAGGAGGTCAAGTGTTTTAACAAAAAACCTACCACACTTCATTAGGCGGTCAGGAAACATCACTGCCTATGTAATTTGAGTGATTCTGTATATCTTGGGTTTAAAAAATCTTAAAATGTTAATGCTTAGACTTAAAAAAAGTAATAATAGTAATAAAAATAATAACCATCAACAGAGAGGACACTTATTGTGTGCCAAGCACTGTTCTAACTCAATTGGACTTTTAAATAGTCATCTTCTGACAGCTGAGTTATATATTATGCCCATTGTACAAATGAAAAAACTGAGGCACAGAGAGGCATGTGACTTGCCCAAAGTCACATGGCCAAGGGACAGAGACAGGAGTGGGATCCAGTGGGGTCTGGTTCCACAATCTTATGTCTCTACAGGGGTCTTTGAACAGAACCATGGCTTATTGGTTCCCTTTGCACCAAGCCAGGGTAGCCATTTGATTTATTTTATTGGGGAAAGGATTTTGAGGGTCAGAGCAGTCATTTCAAAAGTCAAACAAATCTTTTTGGGTTTTTTGGCTTTTGGGTTTTTTTGGCTTTTGGGTTTTTTTTTTTTTTCCTAAACCCTTGAGATTACCTTTTTGAAAGCAAGGTCTGTATTATCTGTACTGGAACATGTGACCCATCCTTTGAACTTCTCCTTGGCTTCCTTCTGGAGGCCCTGGACGAGTTGTTCCAGATACGTGTGGAAAGTTGCACCATTCTCCTCCATTTGGGCCCCCAGTTCATTCAGAGTGGGAGTATGGACGTTAGCCTCCAAATAAGAGCTGTGAGACTGGTTTATCATCTCAAGGGGGACCTGCTCCAATGGAGGCAAGAAAGAACAACACACTGAGCCAAAGAGAATCTACAAGAGAGGGCAAAGCAATTCTACCAACAACCACAGTGTGGGCAAGAGGCCATGCGCCAGGGGGCAAGAGGCATTTTCCTAAGATCAATGACAAGGCTGGGATGGGGGTGGGAGCTTCCTAGAGCCAGGAAACAAAGCTGTTTCTGAGGCTATATTTATTATTCAAAACATTTCAATGACTTCCTATTCATTCTTTCCATTTTCCTTTTAATGTTTTTATTCAGGTTGGCAAAACCTGGACTCAGGAAATGTAAAGCACAGAGACTTATTAAGGGAAACATCACATAAGACTTAGAAATAACTTCACCTTTTTTGCACACTTTTCCCACTTACAAATGCCAGTGTTACCACCAGATGTATGCCAAAGTCACTTTTTAACATATCAGTGGCTGCATTCATTAGCTGTCATTGACTCTTAGCAAAGGGGATTGTTCTCTCTCTCTCTCTCTCTCTCTCTCTCTCACACACACACACACACACACACACACTGAGCTTAATCAAGTCCCTAGGCTGGCTGTCAAAGCCTCAATTATACAGCCAGTGCCTCATATTTCTTGGAGACAAATGGCAGAGCTGCAGAGTATACAACCATCATCATAAAATCAGGCACAGATACATATAAACCATACATGTAACTGCCACTTCAAGTGTCTCATCTAGTTCCAAGAGCTATAAGGAAGGTGGCTGGAGTCTTTCACCTCACCTCAAAAAGTTTGTTGTATTCCACGATCATGTGGGCCAGCCCCTGAGCAGCAGCCAGATTCTCACTGAGGTCTTTTTGATCTGGTTTCCCTGTGGCATATTTCTTCTGTATGACTCTGTAATTGAAGAGCAGAGTCCTAAGCAGATTCTCAAACCAAAGAGCTTTTCACAATACAGATCTCATTCTTTTTTTTTTTCTTCTATTCTCTCCCAGATGTTATCCAGATCCCAGACTTCCTCATTTCCAAATAAAAACAATGAGCACATATCTTAGATATTCCAAATCAGTCTGAAAGTTCATAATGAGAAAACCTTAGAAAAATACAAGGAGAGGAAAAACTGTTGGGGTAGAAATAATCTGTTTTTCCAAATTTTGAAACCACTTCACTGAAAGTTGTTGTGCTTGGACCTTAAATATGACCTTTTTATAATACAGATTGTAAAATACTATTTTGTGCATTTTTCCCCTTCTCCCTTCCCTCCCACTCACACACAAAACAAAACAAATCTCCTCAGGCTCTTGGGATTACCAGGATATTCTTTAATGCTACATTGATAATTCTATGAATCTGAGTTACACAAATTTAGCTGCCTCAGGAGATTTTTTGATTATGAATAGAGTGCGGACAAATTCTCAACCTGAAATAAATTGTGACTTAAAAAAAAAAATGAACTGTAGGGGAACACTTGGTTTAGGATTACTGGTGTTGTCAAGACAAACTCACCTGGGGGAGCTTTCTTTCTTCAATAAATTAAGATGAAAGAGGGAGGGGGCCAGACACACAGCCAGGTTCATGGCTGTCATCTGATTCTCCTCTACCAGGCTGACCACGTCGTGGAGGAAGCACAGCAATGTCTGCAGAACTTCCCTGCTTTCGTCAGCGAGCAGCAGGATGGCAGCCTGCACGGCCTGCAGCCGCTGCTCTTTGGGGACATCTGTGGAAAAGCGGGTGCCAGGTAATTAGAACAGGCCCAGAAGGTGCCAGCTGGGTGGGAGTGAGCACAGCCACATCTTCCTGAAGTGGAGACACACTCAGAGCCATCGTGGTGGTGACAACAACAACTAACAGCACAAAGCAGGAGGTCACCATTAGGCCTCCTGGCTGGGAGAAGGCCGCACTGAAGCAAAACGTGGACTATTTGATTCTAGAAACATCCCAGTAGTAAAGTAGGACTTGGAAAGCAGCGCTCTCTAAGCAGTCTAACAGCTCATCTGTATCAGACTGCTTCTGTTCTTGTGAAGTTGGTGATGGGCTGGGGCTTCCATCAACCTGGCTTCCCGCTTTTCTGGCCTCCCACCACACTGCTGGCAAAATGCCCGAGACCTGGTTGGTAAACACTTTGTGAGCAGATGGCAGCCTCGCTATCCCCTTCTCATGGGACAGCCAAGCCATGACACCAGCTTGGCACAGGTAACCATGAGGATGGGAACCAACTAACTGGCCCTCCGGACTGACTCCTAGAGACATGCTCTGGAAGGTCAGCCTGGCACAGCTTGCTAGTAGGTCATTCAGGGCTGGTTCCGAGGAGGAACACTATTGACTTCAGACATAGACCCAGCACTAGCTGTTCCAGATTTCAAGTTATCGACTGGGTTGTAGTTGGCAAAAGAGGGACCGAGTTCCCTAAGTAAGGGGGGGATGCATGGTCCTAAGGCCCATCCCGCCCCAGGTTAGCACTGGTCATGCAGGCTTAAAAGGGAATTGGCCGCACAATATGAAGTAAACTAAATATCACAGCAAATGATAGGTGCTAGCAGCCACCTCTGTTCATTAACTTGACTCACTTTTCTCACTCTGAAAGATACAGTCAGAAGCTCACTTTGGCTCTATCACTGTCATTTTTCTTAAAATACCATGTTCTAGAGCAAGTTTTTGCAGTCAGGTGTCTGTGCTCCAAAGGGGTGGGACAATGAGCTTGTAATAATCCTAGAGGTGTGGGAAGAAAATATTAGATTTTCCAGAGAAATTTAGGGTTTTTTTTCATCTTTTAAAAATCAATTGGGTGTGCTTTATGATGGGTACAACGCAATATTGTATATCAGAGTACAACTGTATTACTACAAATAAATATACATGCTTAGATATTTGCTCTTAGTAGGGGTGCATGATAAGAGGAATTTGGAACCTGCTGTGCAGACAGACTTCGGTACAGCCAGTGGCTCATGTGCTGGACAGCCAGAGCATTCCAAGTTCTTCAGTACCTGTCCACTATAACTCCTGGTCTCGGTCATCCAGCGAGTCAAATTTCTGGAAAATCCTGACCAAGCATGTATTCAGGAAGCTGGAAGCTTCTGCAAATTGATCTCCTGCCCTGACACAAGATCAACTTTGGTTTAGTAGAGAAGAGTCATTTGGCTCAAATTATAGCAAAACCCTTTCCTTTTGTATTTCTGGTATTGAAGAACCAGATAATATTAATGAATTCAAGTTTATGAGAAGGGATCTAAATTCAACATGAGTCACCGAAGTGCTTTAAAATATGCTGCTTTTGGTAAGATTTCTAATGTGCATATTGTTTAATTTCAGATTTCTAACCTTCTCTTTCACATCATCATTTTTAACAACTTATCTGTCATTGCTTCATCTTGTCTCAACCTTTCTCCTCACCTACTCCATTATCCCTCAGAAAATAACTTCTGTCCATCATTTTCTATAAAATTTGTTTGAATGTCAATGATTGATCTCTAAATTCATCATTCATGTTGATCCTCTTCTCTTTGACCTTTCTATTTGTACATGACAACCTAGTGGTACCTGCCTTTTTCTTGGCTTTCAGGAAAATATTTTAGATCTGTACGTCTAAGTACTGATCATCTGTAAGCCTGTGAATAACTGTGAGCACTTCAAATGCAACATCCAGTCTATTCTGAACACCTCTGTCTTCCCTGATCCTCCAAATCAATCCCTGTCCCCTCTTTACTTGTACATTCTCCCAACATCATGCATTCCTATCATAGGGTTGTTTTTTTATTGCTTCATCTTTCCCCTCTGTAAACCAGTGAGAATTTCAAATATTTTCATTATCCATTTTACACTCTGCTCTAGTCAAGCATTTGACAACAAAGAAGTAATACAGCTAAAATGAGAATTTCTGTGGAAAATGGAAAAACTGTTCCATTCTTCCCCAGGAGTATTTTGGAAATCTTTGACTCTAGAATGTCATGTTTCCAACAAAACTTAGACTGGAAGGTGAATTTTTTTTTTCAGAAGCTGGAGTTACCGAGGCAATCCAAAGCCTCAATTAATGTGGTAGTTCCCTTATCCTTCATAATTTTGTCCAGCCTGGTCCCAGTTCTGTATTTCAAGATGGATGGTCAAAAATAGAATTTCTGATGGTCATTTACCATTGTGGTAGCCACCAGTTTGGTCGCATACTCAACAGCCATTCTCCCCTCTTACTCCATAAGGAAACACATGTCCTGCTCAGGTGTGGGTTCAGAGAAAGTAAACTCTGCCCTCAGATTCAGGGGATAACAACGTTGGCCAAATCATATAATCCCATTCCTTTTTCCACTGGTTGGTTTAGGGAAGAACATGTAATACCTCACTTATCAGACCAAGAAAAATGCTAGAAGCTTCTGCAAATTGGTCTCCCCATTGAAAGAGAAAGATGCCCAGGGAGAAGCCCTTCCACCCTGCTTTTACCTTTGAATGTGATTTTAGAAAGTCATTATAGCTTGTTACAATCGTATTGTGACCTTAGAAGAGGCGAAGAAAGGGTGATTTTAGTCCTGGCATCATCGAGTTGTGGAATTAACATGCTCTGAAATTATTTCCAGATTTCTTGTCATGTGTGATTACATAAGGTCCTTATTGTTTGAACAACTGTTTATTGGATTTTTTCGTTTTGTCTTTATAGCTGAGAGAATCATAACTGGTAAGCTATTCAACACCCAAAATTTCCTAGTGCTAATAAGTAAAGTATAAAATCTGCCTTAATTTTCAATACCCTTCCTTGATAGGGCTCTCATCGAATTTTTCAGCCTTTTGGTATTGCACTGTACCGTTTCATTTACGCAAACCAGATGAAGAGCCTGTAATCTCCAGACACATGCTCAAGCAGTTTGCTTCACATACCACAACTGTCAGCCGTCATTTTCACCACCAAGTCCTGATTCCTCATGTCAGCCACCTTACTTGGCGCTTTCTTTGTAACCTTATCATGGAACGTCTCCATCTTGCTGTACTGGAGTTATTTATATATACATTTTGTCTCTTTCAGTTGTTAGATCCTTAAGAGCAGATGGTTAAGTCCTGGTCCAGCCAGATGCTTTGCAGTGGTTGAGCACAATGCCTGGTACATTAGCTGAACTCTGGAGATGTTCGCTCAGTTAAAAGAAACCCACTTTTACTGTTTCTTGCTCCTGAATCTCAGAAAGGGCGAAGGCATTTGCCTTTTGGAAATAATCTGGGTTTAACCTTAGATTTGTGTTAACCTTAACCCAAGAACTGATGTAAAGACTCACAGATGTTATTACTTCCAAACCTAAAGGGAGACTTAATTGAAAAATACAGGAACAATGTCATGGACAAACTCTCTGAGTTTGTAGTAACAACATGTATCATTAATTTAACTTAATCTATTTACTTTGACAAAGTAACATTTGTTTAGTGGGTTACTACTTTATCTTGTTTGTATAGGTGGTACTTATTAAAATACTTTTTGAATTTGCAATATGGTGGACTCTGTAAAACATATAATACAGAATTCTCTATAGCTGGGTTCTTTAATTTAGATCAATTCCAGGGAAAATATTTTATTTTTTAAAAGACTGGGACTTTGACCATCAAAATTACTTAAAACATAACTATACTGAATCTAGGAAAGTTATGTGTTTATAATATCCTCCCATAATTTTATTACCTCCTAATCTTTGTAACTACCTTTAGCGGCATAGACTTTTTCATCAATAATTGCTATTTTTCAATGATTATTTCAATTAGGGTTTTAAAGAGAACATAAAGCAGTTCAATTAAGGTTAAATCTTGATTTGGTTGGCTTACTTTTCACTAATTAAAAAACACTACAGTAGGGCCCTCCCTGGTGGTGCAGCGGGTTAAAGCACAGCACTAAGAAGCTTAAGTCACTCCAGCATGAGTTCGATCTCTGCCTGCCCTGGAGGAGATTCACATGGCGAGGCAGACCTCTCCTGACCCGCCCGCTGCTCCCGTCAGCAGTGTATTTCATCAATCTGCCTGTTCTGCTCCCCACTCTGTCTCTGGTGAATCCTCTCACCCTCCACATCTCTGGCCTGTACCCCAGTTCTATATGAATAAATAAATAAATCTTTAAAAACACACACACACACACACACACTGCATTAAAACACATGTCATTTTCACACATTTGAAGAAATGCTTCAAACTTCACCTATCCCAAGGAAATGCTTACTTTAAAAAAACAATAAAGTTAAAAACACCTACATCTCAAATAAATCCTAAGAGTGTCCTCTTTTCATTTTTACTAAAAGTATATTGAAAGTTAGTTTTAGATATTACCAAAATCCTGACAAATGGCCTGGAGACTTCTACAATCAAAGCGTGCAAAAGTTTACTTCTGGAGAGAAGCAAAGAATGATTACAACTTTTCTTTTAACCCTCAAAACCAAAGTAAGATGCTCAAAGACCTCTCCTTACTATTAAATCTCTTTTCTCTTCTTCCAGCAGGATTCAAGAAGAATTCTAACTTTGAGAGACTTCTTTATGTTTTCAAAGAATTACAAGTCAATTACAGAATTTTTTTCTTTTTTTTTTTTTAGTGGGTGGTACACATGATTACACTGATTTGCATTATTACCACTTACACTGATAGATATGGAGGAAGGTCTCACTAAGCTTGTTGGTGAAAAGAGGCTCAGGGAGATCCCGGAAGAACTGTTTCACCATATCTGCTACGTCATAAGCAGACTGGTCTTCATAGTTGACATTCTCAGGGAAGTTCTCATTCATTTGACGTAAAGCATGGATGCGAGATTTCACACCTGATTTGCGAAAAAGACCCACCTGAAACAAGTCACAGGGAGCTTGTTAGTGAGGGCACTTTGCGTCAGACAACTTCTTCCTAAGGCAAACATTTTGGAAATACAAAGAAGGCATAGGACTTGGATGCGATGAGTAGGAACTTCATACAGTTGTAAGTTACTTTAGGCAGTAGCTGAACACTGACTTTTCTATAAAATGGAAATTAGAATGATATTCCATCTTTTAGGGCTCTGTGGAGGCTAAATTAGAAACTATGTACTACTGTGCTTTATCACCTGTAAAGTCTAACACAACAGAGTTTATGCATTTATCCACCAAGTTGTGGTGAGTACCCATTATAAATCAAGCATATTTATAGTTGCCAGGAGTCATTAGTGAGCAGAAGAGACACTATTTCTGCCTTCCAGTGTTTACATCTCAGTGGGGGGTTTTGGATAAAGTTCAGTCTATGGAAGGTTTGGTTCACCCCACACAGACATCCATATCCAGGGCCCCTCTGAGGGAATGGTTTACAGGGAACACACACGACACAAATACCACAGGCACATATTTTGATGTTAGGGTCTTAATTGCTTTTCTATCTCTGAATTCTGGTAACATTCTTCATGTATGTTCTCATATTATGGTTGGCACTAACTATTCTACCTGGTTAGTTATTATGTGTAGAAGTTATGGCTCTAGGGAGAGAGACTCTGTGTGACTTTTCTTCAGACTTCAAGACACTATCTTACGTTTTTTTCCTCCCTAGGATGTGACTGTTCTTCTACTAGACAAATAAATGAAGAAATAGGCACCAAGGAGATATTGCTTCTACTAGGAGGGTGGGGTTGGGGTTTGGGGTGGACAGAGTACTGCAAGAATGGAGATTCCAGCAATGGATGGCAGATCATACTCTAGGCCACCTCTAGAGGCTCTCCCGACTCAAACTTGCCTCTGCTCCAAAATGAAACAAACTTTCCTGGGAGCTCTGGCTTATAATGAACTATTATCTCTGCTATATTTTAGTGCCTTTAGAGCATGAAGTTGCTAAAAACTCTCTGTCTTCATGTTTCTTACCTCCAAGGGCGCACTAGTTGGCCTTTTTCTGCAAAGCAAGGTGGGAATACTTGTGAGTGATCAGATAGGTAAGCAGCGTTCATGTGAATCAGCCACCATTCCTCCTGTGTACCCCTGGAGAAACTCGCCAGGTCATCTTATCAGCCTGTGAGCCAAGTCAGCTTCTGCCCAAGTTTAGATCTCTCTTAGTTGTTGCTATAAGTGCAGAGCAGTCCTGATTCTTTTACATTGCAGTGACAGCAAGAAAAGAATTCCAAGCAATTAGAGAATACTCGGGTTTGAATATGTCAGCTGAATGGACTGCAGAGAAAACTACACAATACTACTTTTTTTGTGGCACTAAAACCAGAATTCTTTCTGATACTTCTTTGTATTCAAGGCTTACTGCTCTAATTCTACAGATCAGGTTATTTAGACATGTTGTCACCTAAATCATTAATTGCCTTTTTTTTTTAATTCCTGAAGTTTGGAATGTCTAGAAAGTGCAGAAAACTTGGTCATGCTCAGATGACTCTCCAAGAAGCATCTAAAGACATTTGTCTTCTGGCAACTACTCCAGATTTCATCAAAGTGCATGAAAAGAAAGCATGCACTGTCAAAAGAAAAAAATCAAGATGGCAAATGAGTGATTACTGAAGAGAGATCCGTCCTCAATTTGTTTACATCTCAACTCTTCTAATTCTGGAAGGAGGCCCAGGACCATTCCACAAAGCTGTGGCACACGGGAGTTCTCAGAATCAAAGTGCCCTGAAGGTGAATTCTTAAGTGTGACTCACATTTATCCTCATGTGAGTTGGTATTATTCCCTTCAAGAATTCCTGTTATTATTCTTATAACAGCAGAGAAATACTGAGTTTGATCTCTAAAAAGAATAAAGCAGACAAGTTGCAAATTGCAGATGTGGTTCCTTCTTGGTTCTCTGCTGGCTTCGTCTCTGGGTAAACGGTGATGTGCACCCACACATCTCAGCCATGTTTTGTTTGCATTGTTCTGTTTCCAACTTTCTTTCTAGCTTCAGCAAATATTGTTATTTTAATTATTTTAGACAAGTCTGGAGCTCTCTAGCTGTGGGCTCTGAGTTGCTTATTCTGACTTAGATCACAGGATGTCCAGAGAGCTTTTAAGTATTTATTTTTTCTCCTTCAAATTCTGACAATAACCTTCCCCTCCTACCCTTATCTTCCAGAGGACATGGGGAATATCTGTGGGTTCTGAGGAATCTTGTTGGAAGTCTGGAAGGAAATTTCTTTCCTAAACTTAGTAAAGAAAAGGTGGGCTGCGATCAGACCAGATTCCAGATGAAGTAGCTGAGGATGGCAACAGGGGAAGATGGAAAGAACAGCAGGCTTCAAATGTGTCATTAAGTTGATGAAAGAACTAATCTTGAGCCTTCCTACTTTCTGCCTTCTTGTTATGCTAGCTCATACATTTCCGATTACTTAAGGCATTCTGGGATGAAAATTTGCTCTTTGCAGTGGAAAACTCTCAGGACACAATAAGTAGAGGTCTTTTAATGATGCAGAGGTCCTAAGACCAGAGAGAAGAGTTTTTACCTACCTACTTTCATGGAACAATCAATCATGGTGACATGAGTGATTGCCACTCATCATTTCTGCTTTGAAAAGTTTTCAACACATCAACAAAATCTGTATTTTTGGTTATATATTTTTTCCAAGTAAAAAGAGAACTGAAGAAACCATTTTAAAACTCATTGCTTCTAGGGACACCTTCCCCACCACAGCTGATGGGTGTCCACCCCAGATTTCTCCGCCTCCTTATGAAGCCTGCAGGGTGCCACATTGCTTCTGTATTTATTGGACAGGAGACCTAGGTTGCCACACAGAACCCAATCTTATTTACTGCTCTGCTATTGCTGTTTTGAAATCTTAATGCTTCCTGGAATTCTTACTATAGAACAGGCTGCCTGAGAGAGAGAGGTAAGTGGGGAGGGGTAAGAACAAAATGCGGAGGGAGCACATTGGACTATGATGGGTGGTTGGTGGTAGGTGTGGTATGGTGACAACACCTGAGGGTGGAGATCCTGTACCTCTAAAACACAGACCATGATGTGAGGAAATCTTTCTTCAAAAAAAATATTTTTAATGCTTTATGAACAAGGGATCTCACATTTTCATTTTGCACTTACCCGTCCCCCGCTACCAGCCCAGTTACACAGTAGTTCGGGTTCACATCTACCTTTAAAGCACAGCTCAAAAATCCTCTCTAAAGGGGAGACTGGTGGTCAGTAATGCAAAATTCATCTTACAAGCATGTCTTAAGAGAAAAGGTTGAGTGACGGGTGTTCTTTTGTTGTAGTTTTACTTTCCACTCTCTTTTGTCTTCCACCTGAAAACCCAGCCATGAAAAAACCTGCATTCAAGGTATAATTTAAAGATAGGCTCCAGAGCCATCACTCATCTGTGGCAGGCAACAGAGGAAGTGATGAGCAGGCAGCGGGCAGAGCACTCTTGTACTGAGCATGAAGTGTTTTTCCCATATAATTGGGCTTTTAAAACTTACTGCTCCATTAGAAGGAGGGGATGCGCATGAGTGCTGCATTAGAATTCAAATTTCATCTAAATAATATTAAATCCCCTGCTTGGCATCCTGTTTATGGTAATCCTTTCAGTACTTAATGATGTTTATCAGAATTTCCATTTCCTCTTCTTTAGAAATGAACTCAGTAATGAAGAATGGTTGGTTTTATTCAGAAAGAGAAAAGTTCCTAAGAACAGTATGCAAAAGGTCCTTATTTTGAGCACTGCAGTCTTAGCCTCTCCCTGCAGTGACTTCCTACTCCTCAGGAGCTAGCATCACCTATCGTTCTGTGCAGATTCACTTGATTTAGGGCAGAAATAAAAGCTCGGCTACAAAGCAAAGCTCCTTCCACATACTTGCTATGTCTGAATACAAATGGTTCATAATTGAAGGCTAAACGTCCTTATTTCACGACAGCCAGCTGCAGGGGCAAAAATGGATACACTGTGTTTCACCATATATAAACTGTTCTGCTCTTGGAAGAGAAGGAGGTGAAATGCTGGCAATGTTTCAGAGCTCTGTTCTCCACGGATGTTTAAGTTTGACTTGAATGCTTCAGCATGATGGGAAGGGGTCTGGCTCATTGCCTGAGATCAAGGACAAAACACTGGGAGAGTCTTGGATGGTGGTTCAGGGGGACTATGAAAAAGGGAGGCAGCTCAGAGGCCTTAGAATGGTTTAGAGTTACTCAGATCTCCTATGACTTTGGAGCTGCGATCCCCAAATCCTGTGACACCCCAATCTTTTCAATGTGAAGGAGGTATTGCTGGTAAAGAGAGACTGTTTGTCTAGAGTGGCGGACACTCTTTCCTGACTCTTCCTGCTCCTCTTTTCTTTTCAGATACATTAGTTTTTATTCACGTTTAAAACTCTAGGGCAGTCTTTCTTTGCAGCCTGGTTTCCTTTGATCTTTCTTGTATTTCTCCAGTTTTCCCTTCCTATCACCTCTGTTCACAAGGTCTAGAAGGGTGATCTCGGCATGCTTCCCACACTCGATGACGATGAAAGGGAGCTACGAAAGGCAGAAGCCCTGCCAGTATTTGAGTGCCTGGTAAAGGTAGTAGTAGAAATCTTACAGATTCTAAATTTGACTGATATAAAAGAAGAGTTGCCTTATTCATTTTGATTACATTTTGAATGAGCATTTATGTCCTTTAAATAAGTCTTCCTCCTACAGAACTTTGCCTGCATGCTGTTGTTTTTTTTTATTTTTTATTTTGGCATTCTTCCAGATTTAAAAATAGTTATCTTAAAATGGAGACTGGGACTACACCAGTGAGTAGTGAGAAGTTTTTCATGCCCACTATCCTTCACTTTAGTCATATGACTTCACTCTAGTTATAAGACTGGACCCAGGAATACTAGTGACACTGGCACTACATGTTATTCAGAATCAATAGGCGGCAAGATCAGTCTCCACTCTGCACTAAATCCTACACAGTTAGTAGAATATGGTATTACATTCATTTATTTATACTCAACCTTATTCATGGAAACACTCAAGGTGACTATAATGATCTATAAAATACAGTAAGATACATTTAAATTAAAGATAATAGATGAGAAATTAGAGCAGAGGGAAAATAGAGATAGAAAAGGGTAACTTGACCCTAGGAATAACTTGACTTTGCCAAAAATTACATATATTTACCACAGGCAGAACACTTGGCTCCAATATTTTGAGTAGCCAATATAGAGAGGAAAATGTATCCAGCTGAATAAGTCTGCTGTCCTTACTATAAAAACAGAACAGTTTTCCAAGGAAAACAAAATATTCTGACTGGGATCAGAGAAAAAAACATTCTTTCATTCCACGACATGATGGTCAACATCATCAACAAAAAATGAATTGATCAAAGAGTTGTTTAGAACCACTTCTCTCACAGGTTCCCTCCATGCTAATAATGGCATCACCCCAAAATCCACTGGAGCAAGAGATTCTAATGGTGACTGAAGAATGCAGTGGTTGCAAACTTGGAGACTGGAGTTATATTTCAAGCTATTTTCAAGATAGTACCATTGTTGCCATGTGCAGAATAATACTACCCAGGATGTATGTGGGATTCAAAGGGGCAATGGACATGAAAACATTTATATGATCCCTGAAACATGTACTCAAACATATGATTTATGTTGAACTAATGGCAGAGATAAACCACATTTTATTTAGGCACCCATGAATGAACACTTTTCTTAGTAGATTTTTGCTGATAAGCATTTGCTGGCCTTTCATTAGACTTTAGAACAAAACAATTTATGTACTTGGTAAAGGCAGAACAAAAGGTTTAGAGAATTAGTCAAGAGGGAGAATGAATCTGATATACCATTGAAAATTCAGAAGCTTGAAGCAACATGTGTCTAAATTAAAGACTATCTTCTACAACACAGGCTTGGTTCTGTTAACAACAAAACCAATAAAAGTATAATAGAGATCATACAGTCCTATATCAAAGTGCATGAGTGCAATATATTTTAGGGTTACAAAAGAGATTTAGGGTAGGCATTTCCAAAAATTTGTTTGAGACTATCTCTTCAATAAATTTCCTTAGTAAATACCTCTAAATCACCTACCTTTGATTAATATATGCTCTTGATAAAAGTACCATCAGTTTAGAAAAGTGGTCTTTTGGCTACTTTTTGAGAAATAAGGGCAACTTATTTATGTCTAGTTCTCAAAACAAAATAACCACCACAATAACCACTCTCAACCTTCACTATTACATCTTAATGTTGGAAAATCTATATGTTCTGTAAATTAGAAGTGGGAGGAGATAAAGGTATTATTCATTCAGTTCAATTAGAGATTGCATCAGATAAGAAGTCACTCTTATCACTGAAAATTGTACCTGATATCTTCAGAGCATATCCTAATTCTAAATGTGATCTCAGGCTTGGGGTAGATACAATCATCAGTAGCCAGGATTTCTAGGTTCATGGACACTTCATATTCAGAGTTTAAGGTCAAGGGTAAATAAATAAAAAGTACAAATAATTTTAGGTGGGAACAGATTCTTCACATGGAGTAAAGGTTGTGATGATCAAAAATTAGTTACATGAAAATACTTCTACTATTCAAGGCCAACGTTTATGAAGTGGGAACATGGCTTTCATTTTGGACAGGAAGTCTAAAGAACCAATGACTATTTAGTTGGAGGAACAAAGGTTTGGCCTAGTAAATCATAGGGTGGGGCTCTCCCTGGGCTCAATTATAGTCCACTGCTGTGGTGATATCCCAACAGTACTGAAGACAGAAAGTGATCTCTGAATATTTGTGTACCTTGAGTTTTCAAATCAATTCTCCAAGATGAGGATATATTTGATTTAGCTGATACTGCTTTCTTATGTTACTTGTACATTTAAAAAATTGTAAATTCATACATCTTTAAGTTTTTCTGGTCAACGTACTACTTTAAAAAAAAAAAAGAATAGAGACATAAAAACCTAACTAGAGGCTTCCCTGGTGGCACAAAAGGTTAAAGTGCAGCACTATGAAGCTATCTGCAGCCACTACAGCATGAGTTTGATTCCTGGCCAGGGAGGTGACCTACATGGCTCGGCAGACCTCTCCTATCCTCACTTGCTCTCCCCTCACCAGTGTATTTCAGTCAGTCTGCCTGTTCTGCTCCTTACTCTGTCTCTGATGAATCCTCTCACCCCCTCCAACACATGTCTCTGTCAGGCATTCATGACCATACCTGATCCAGGCAGTTGCTGCGTAGATATCTCAGCGCTTGCTGAATACTCTGTGGCAGGGGCTGTCCGGTTCTCTGGACATGAACTATCAGAGGAACGCCAAAGACAGTCTTGTCTTTGTAATCAGGAACTTTCATCCTCTTCATGAACTTTGGAACTGACCTAGAATTCACAGAAACCGGGTCATGTAAGCCTCCTGGGGCACATTTTGGGGAGCTGTGAAAGTAAGCAAGAGGGAAGCCAAGCTTTTGTTGAAATATCCAAGAGGCACAGAGGGAATTCAACATTTCTTTTAATTAATCACATTAAATGGAAGTACTAAGTGTGCCCCTTAGCTATGTGTTAGGGTTCTCACAATTAAATAGTGTGATTCACATTATAAGAATGTATTTATGACCATTTTCCAGTATAATGGATGACTTTCCAACTTAAATTGTGACTGATATACCTCTGATGTGATAAATACTTAAATACCCTCAACAAGAAAAAACAAAACAAATTGAAAAGCTATGATAAGAAGAAATTTGGTTGGAGTTGGAGGGAAGAAAAGATAAAACATATTTCTTGATGAGGTCTTAACTTTTTAGAATCAGCTATACTTTTTAAAGAAAAGCACATATATTAAATTGATCATGCAATTCATAACTTTCTAAAATATTTTTGTAAAAATGTTGATTCTTGGCAACATATTTTATATTTCTTCAAATCTATCAAACAATCTAAACAGTCCACAGTCAAGTTCTGACACAAACTCTGTCAATGCCTTACTATAGAAGTTTACTGCACATTCTCATTTTTATTTGCCAATGAACAATTAGACAAAATATATTTGAAGAATTAAATGCTATTTAAGTGAATCAGTGCTCTAAGTGTTGAGCTCTGCATTGGGCCAGAAGGTACAAGTGACAGATGTTTCTCTGCAAACTGCCAGGATTATTTTATGGCATGTTTATTTTTAATTCCTCTGCTCACAATTAATCACCCTTTACTTGTCTTTTTTCCATCTTGGGGAGCCTCACTGCTTCCCTAGAAACTGAAAGAGCTACAAATAAATCAATGCTTCCTGCAGGCCATATCATGTCCAAGCTCAGAAGGCAGAGTGTAAGTCAGGACTCCAGGCACTAATTTCAGGAAATCAGCGGTGAAGGCAATAAACAACTCCCTTAGAGATCAGAGGATAAATACTGAGGTTTTGTAATTGTACAATTAGCTCTAGAACAAATGACTCCCTCTCCTAAGTGTCCAGGCTACTCACCATGTCCAGCCGTGTTTATTGGACATGGAGTACTTCTCCATGATGGCAGTGAGGCGGAGCAGTGAGAACCGCTGGAGCAGGTTCAACTGGCCAGCGGTCTGGTTGCTGATGTAGGGTGATGCTGTCGATGGCTCAGGCTGGTGTGAGAGCTGGAAACTGTTCCATCGGAGTCGCCTTGGATCAGAAAGACCGTCAGAGAGGCCAGGCATAAAGTGCATGCTCGTGTTATCAGAAAACAGGATATTACATAACTTTCAGTTGCTGAGATCTACGGTGTGTGCTTCCTAAGTTTGGTTTTGCTTTAAAATGATGATGACAAAGCATATAAAAGTGGTTTTAAAAAGGTCATTTTAAACACTCTGGAAAAATGGCTCTGGAAGAACCTACTTCCAGCAAAACGAGAGGACAACAATGCGAAATAGTCTCTCTCAATCTCTCTCGGTGCCCACCTCTCTCAATCACACATACACACTATCTCAGCTGCTCTCAACACTCCTGAAATAAATTTAGGAATAAACAAACAAATCATTATTACCGTTACATCACTTATGAAACCTCCCAATGGGACAGGTAATGCCCTTTTCCAGACTTAAAAGACTTGGAAAAAATAATTTGTTACATTTATTCTGTACATTTGTATCTTCTGTTCCATTTGCCTTGTGATTTTCTTGGCTCAGAAACTGTTTTGAGAGTTCAATGCTTAAGTGGAGCCTAAGGTGACAGGCATAGATGAAGCACCCGTGAAGTGAGGACAAACTGGTGACCCCAAATGACTCTGCTGCTTCATGTGGTGTTCAATCCTTTGAGAGCCATTTTTTCAGCCATTCTGAAATGGTATTTGTAAAGCCATTTTTTAATGTACTCTGTAATCAGCATTTGAAAGCTAAGACGAACACATGAAACACATACCTTAGATCTCAGAAATTCTCATAGGGGTTTTAAGAAATTTGAAATTTGGAGTAGAGACATTTTAATTAATACTGTCACAGGTTATGTGCACATTAGTAGAGATCGTCAGTGATTCCTTAGAGTGCTAGGATGGTGCTTTGCACATAAAAACTCAAAAAAATTTAGTAAAACTAAGACTGAATTAAAGGGTAGGCACTTAGAGAAGTGAATGTGAGTTAATGTGGATTCCATCAACATAATATCTGAACAAAAGATATACTTCTGTTCAAATAATTATTAACTATACACAGTAATTTGATTTATGATGCTGTCTGATAAGCCATTTTAAGTTGAAACTACAGAAAATGGAAAATGCATTTAATACATGTTCTAACCTACTGTACTTCACAGTTAGGACACTTAAACATCAGCTTAAAGTTGGGCAAAGTCACCTAACACAGAGTCTTATGTTAATATTTTAAAACTCAAATGTAGTACTTTGATAAGGAATCGAATGTTTAGTGTAACTTATTGAGAACTGTACACTGGTGAGTACTGACGTTTACCCTTGAGCACACGGCTGCCTGGGAGTTGGGCATGCTGCTGCCCAGCAACCTGAGAGAGATTTGTACCACATAGCACTAGCCTGGGAAAGATCAAAATTCAAAAGTCAAAGTACAGTTTCTACTGAATGTACCACTTTAGCACCATCTTGAAGTTGAAAAATCCTAAGTAATGATTCTAAGTCAGGACCATCTACATGTCAATTAGGATAGTGTCAACCATTTAGCACCTGCTCGATAAATGTCTGTTAAATAAATAAACAGGTTATCATGATGAAATGGGGATCAAAAGTCATTTTAGCAAAATCACGCCACCAACCTGTTGGGCCTGGTCAAGGAGGCCCCTACACCAGAATCCCTTCTCTCTCTAACCCCAGTGGCCTCTGATTCATTAAGAGATGTTCCATCTCTTTCCACATCACTGGGTGTTGTCCGACCTTCAGAGACAGAGTTGCCTTCAAAATCTAAGGTGACCTGATTAGGAGATGGAAAGGGGCATAAGCCAGATTCTACAGCCAGGGCATCATGTGTTTGCAGTGCGGGCAAGACATTTTTGGACCAGTCATCTACTACCTCTTTGAGCCCGTTCACATGGTGCACGATGTCATCGAACTGTGGTATGAGATCATCTTTTTCCAAGTCCAAAAGATCCCCCGTGCTGGCGTACAAGTGGGAGCCGGGGACGTTGTCATAGATACTAACTCGACTGGCTCTGTGGCAGGATGCCATGAGCTTGGGCTTGGTGGCACCAGGACCCTGCTCTCTGCCTAGTGACATGGTACCAGTCCTCCAGGTAACTCCATTGCTATTGTCTGTGGGTGCGAGGCTTTCGATTGAGAGCGCCTTGGGAAACGTTCCTGGTTTGTGATCCTTGGGAATATGCACTACCAAGTTCTCCTGGGAATGAAACTCGTGTGTGTGGTTTTGGTCACCTGCATCCCTCAGTGCTGTTGGAGCCAGCACATCTATGTCTCCTAGGTACATGCCCCCACGCTTGTTGGCCTCCTGGCATTTTCGTTCCTTCAAGCCAGGTGTGCTCAAGCCACTGCTGCTATTTTCTGATTGGCTGCTTTCACTGTTCCATTTGTTGGAACACGGAAGCCCTTTTCTGCAGATAACAGAGGATGCATTCTGGAGATCTCCATTTGGAAGCTGGATGCACTGCATGGCCTTAAAGGACTCTGGCTCCTGCTGCAGGACGGGCCCACTGATCACCAAGCCACCTGTCCGCCCCAGCCCCTTGTGCCTCCCATGATCTCCTTTTGCTCGGAGTGTTTCCATGCGTTTCAAAATTGATTTGGCTCTGGCCCTGGTGGGTTTCTCATGCTTTGGGTGGAAAGAGTAGTGGAGAACGTCTTTGGGGGACTGTGGGAGGCTGCTGCTGACTAGCGTGGCATCCAGCATGACCGGACAGTCCACACAATGCTGCCCAGGGCCGCTGAAGGCCTCCCGGATGGTGCTGTGGCTGCCTGGCTGGCTGCGGCCGTCACTGCCTCCGCTGCTTTCGCTGTGAATGGAGCAGACTTCTGGCTCACTGAGATCTGTGAGGACACTTTCACTGCTGGTCGTATTTCTCATCCTAATGTCTCCTGATGACCCATTTCTGTCTCCTCCAGGAAGCAGTGTGTGGGGGTCGTCCACACGAGACCACCGGCGACTGGTTCTTTGGAAAGTCCATTTGTTGCTGATACAGAGATCTTCTTCATCTGAGTCGTCACCCTGAAAAACATGGGGGATAACGCTCATTTCCAGAGAACTTGCACACCTTGGAAGATGTTGGTGACCCGTTCATTCCTCCCTTCCTTGCCTTCTGTTTCTCAGGGACTTGACTCAGCCCTTCTACCAACTTTCAGTCCTGCACATCCTTTTCCTCTATGGACTAGAGAATGTCTTTCCAAACTGCCAAGTTCTCTTACTTTCAGTTCTCATAGTTTTTGAATCATTTCTTTCTCTCTAGGAAGCTTTCCTGACTGATTACAAAGAGTGCGTAATTACCATCTGACAAGACAGTCTAAATATAAAACACCTGCAGTTTTCTTTTACACAAAGAAACTTAACCCTACCTTAGAAAGCACTTCTTTCCGGAAATCCCTATACTGAGTCCCCAAAACATACTTCTAGCTTCCCTCCTCTGAACCTCAAAGACAATATCTTTCAAAGCTGACACTCCTTACCTTGGTCTCTCAAACCTGACTCTGCATGTATATTCCCTGTGTAAATCAATAGCAAAATTATCTACTGAATTCCAGTAAATAGAAATGTGGGAGCCATTCGAGAGCTTACGAGTCACAGGTTGTTCAATCTAGCCTCTGGGCTAGGCCAATCTTGTTTTCCTCAGTTCAGAATCTGAGGCCTTTTGGCAGGACACACATTTTCAGTGTGGCTCCCCACCACCTGCCCACTCTGCACTTCACCCATTTATCTTACTTGTCTGGGCACTGCCTGAATGTGTAGCCCCCGAAAGAAGAGAATCTGGGTTTCCTGAGGCCAGTACAGACCTTGATCCACAGCGTATACGTGATAACTTCCTTTTAGAAAAATGAAATGACCAATAGCCCTTTCTTCCTCACCACGAATATCACCAGACTGAGGTCTGACATGATTTCCAAATGTGCTTCCACTCCCTATCCTTAGAGTTGGCACCTCTTCTTGGGTCTATGACAGTGGAAACCTGACGAGAATCCCTGTCTTCTGTGCCTTTTCCCTTTAACAGATTTCCACAGTGTACTCCAAATATGGTCCTATAGCCAACCTTAGAAATCTTCAGCTGCCTTTACCCTTCCTGTCTTCAATACAGCATTCAAAGCCCTTCCAGCCTGATTGCGATATATATTTTTTTCCTTTCCTTCACTTCAGTTGCTCTTTCTAAATTTCCTGCTTTTGGTTTCCTGGCCCATAACCATCCCCCAAACATTTAGCTCTGTTACAGGATTAAGAGCCTAAGAAGGTGTACAGAACCTGAAGCTGAGAATATAATTCACTGCCCAGTTTTGGGTGCCTGGGTATATGACACATTCTATCCAAAGCCTTCCCTGACTGATCCAAGGCTATGACAACATTCTCCCCTATGCTCCTATAGTATTTGGACTAGATCTTTATTTTGGCATTTATTTAAAAGTAGCTAAGCTCATGTCATATACACCTTCTCAACTGTTACAGGCAAGCTCATCCAGAATGGGGCCTATGCTTTTGTATTTTATTCATATTTATGTCCTTCTCAATGACATGCATATGGTAACTGCTTAACCCATGTTTTTGTTAATTGGATTTACTTAATTTTATTTTACTTTGGCTTCTGGTTCTAATATCTGGTTGCAAGTGCTAGTAGTATCAGGAACTTAAGTAACTACATACAAGTTACCTTCTCTCTCCAAAGTAAGTTCCTATGACTTATAAAATGGACTAGACGGACCTTCCTGATAGTTTTGCTAAGGGTATTAAATAGAATAATCCATTAAGTGAAATAACCCAAGTCCCCAAGTGAGGAGTACTTGTTTTTTTTTTTATTACAAAGTTTATTTTTACATCATTTTGCACATTTTTTTTTCCATCACGATTGTAATCCCCGCGGGTGAGGAGTACTTGTTTATTCCTTATTTTCCAATGTTTGTTCCATTGCTTACCAATTACTTATCTCAGGTTGATTGCTTATTTTTTACATATCTAACTAACAGTCGCCTTAACTTTGCAGTATCTTACCCTTTCAAGGGAAAATAAACAGATTCTCAGTCATTAAATGTTGGGTCCACCCCATACTGGTTTATTTCTTGAAAATTTTGGTTAATATAAGCTGGACTGAATGACTTATTGGAATATTCAAGTGGAATGGAGAAAAGTACAAAGCCCAGGGATGAAAGAAAGTATAAAAATAAGGTACTAAGAGAGATTTTTTCATAGCTTTGGAACCACATAGGGAAGCTTTGACTTTTAAAACAGCTGCCTAAAACTTGGATGAAAAAATTTCAAATACTGTACAAGTGGAAAAGAAGCATGGCTCTGGGATGATGACTTAACAAAGGACTTTATTTATAGCATTTTTTTTTACTTCCTCTTTTTCTGTGATTGAAACAACAAGATCTGACATCTGAGAGCCACCTACTTACTAGCTACCACACAGACAGAAGATTGAAATATATTGAATTTGCATATTGCATTTCAGAGTCCTAGTGAAAAACTGATATTAAGTAAGCATTCTGAAAAAGCCCTTTTAGCCCTTTGAGCAGACACAAGAAGGATATGCTTTTAAAGAAAATATAAATATTTAAAATTAGAAACTACAATATTTAGTGTTGGCTCTAAAGCACGCTCTCAAGCTAGCCCAAATCTGGTTACTAGTGCCAGCAAAGCACATACTAGTTGGATAAGAACTCCTTTATTTTGGTTAAGAAAAGATGCCAGGCTGGGAGCTGTGGACTGGGAATGGAAAGCTTGCCCCTTTGCTAGACTCTAAGAGCTTATTATACTAGCTTTGGGCAATAGGAAGACATTTATAACCCAATCAAGACGTGAGAAAGTGGAAAGCTCCTGGAAAAAAGTGTAAATAGATTAAGGAATTTTTGTAGTAGTTAGCTTGTTTGACCCAAAATAAGTAAAATGAAAGCAATAAAAATCAAAACAAAATAAACAAGAAAAAAAAGAATCTATTCTTTTAGCACCCTGTAATTTCAGTTACCATTGTATATTCCAGAGGGTACTGACATGATTTTGTGACAGTTTTTTCCACTAGTGGTGGATCTTTAAATCATTAAAATGATATACAGTAAGAAATACATTTTTCATCATAACATAATACAATCCTAAAGCAATTAACCAATTAATTAATGCTATAATAATTATCTTTGTTTATATTCTGATATTTTACAGTCTAATTTCATATATTTCCTTTTTTTTAAATGTTGTTTGTGACCCACCAAATTCATCTGAAAACTCACCAACAGGCCATTATCCACAGTATGTACAAAAAACACTGCACAAAATGGGGCACTAGAGCTTAAGTTTTTAAAATATGTTGGGGCCCAGCAGACTATTATCAGGCACAAAGCAGACTCCCTAATAATAGCTGATAAGTGGACTGATAGTTTAAGAGATGATCCTATCTCATTGTTTGGTAAGTTTTTAAGCTAAAAATAGTTTGTGATTATTTAGAAATGCAAAATGAAAGTCTCTAGGTGTCAACTGTGTTTACAAGAAAAAGAAATACCAAACTATATTTATTTTTTCATCTTGGGGGTTTAGTAGACTAAGGTGACACTATGGATTTAGGCAAGAAAACAGATGAAGGACCCGCAAGATGTAGTGATGGCCAAGATGGCGATCTGTGCTGACTGCTACAGAGTTTTTTAGTCAATGTTAAATAACTCCATCAGAGTGGATCAAAAGACTGAAGAAACTGAGAGAAGAGATCCCTGGAAGATGACTCAAGGCTATGTCATTTTAAGAATATCTTGAGTGAGGGCCCTCCCTGGTGGCACAGCGGGTTAAAGCACAGCACTAAGAAGCTAAAGCCACTTCAGCATGAGTAGGTTACCGCCCCGAGAGGTGACCACATAGCATGGCAGATCTCTCCTGACCCACCCGTTGCGGTGTTCTTTGTCACTCGGCCTGTCCTGCTCCCTACTCTGTCTCTGGTGAATCCTCTTACCACCCCTGCACCTCTGGCCTGTACCCCAGCTCTGTATGCATAAATAAATAAATCTTTTTTTTTTTTTTAAAGAATATCTTGAGTGAACTGGGAGAACTCATGTTTTTAAGATGTGAAGATGGCACAAGGTTATTTGCTAAGTGATTTTGAACAAGATACTTTTTAAAACTCAGTTTTGTCAGCTGAAAAATGGACATGATAAAAATACACATTAAGCATGATTTTTCAAAAGAACTAAGTGAGATTACATATGAAAAAAATGTTACATATGAAAATGTTGCATGCCCCTTAAAATGCAAGGTAAAAATAATTATTATTAGAGACTAGTGGTTTCGATATATATAAAGATCTTAACAGAGTTGAAGGATAGTCAATTAATAGACAAAAATTTCATGATGAAATATAAAGGCCTTACTTTTAAAATCAACTATAGGGTGTGGAGGATGGAATGGGCTTGGTTTAACAGAAATTCCTATGAGTAGCCTTAAGAGCTGTAGCAGATTTAAGCTTCATGGGAGTTAACCATCTGATATGGTTAACCAAAGCAAGGCACCATGCGTGAGCAGAAGACCTGGAAGTCAGCATGCCACAGCAACCTGCACTATCATAGACACCATGAGCAATGGAATCCTTCTCAAAGGGGTGAATTTCTAGAAAAGTGTTACTGAGCTGGTCAAGGCTCTTAGAGCCACAGCTCCTATGCAGGATGGTTGAAAAAACTAAGTTTGTTTTAGAGTTGAGGAGCTCTACTCTAGCATATTGCTGATCCATGTGAGTTAAGGGACTGCCAACCCCAACCTTACCAGTTTTCAATGAGATAAATACAAGCATTGAAAGTAAACACGAAAACCATTTGTCACCATTTAGCTAGGGGCTATTATCCAAGCTCATGATCTGTGTCTTACTGACCAGGGTTGAGACCAGCATAGTGTTGAGTTCACTAGGACTACACTACAAAACGTGACATTTCATGGTTAGTTTACCTGCCGCACTCAAACTGTATAATGCATAGAATCCATTGCTTCACACACCCCAAATACCCACAGGAATTGGCAAGTGATTAAGTTTGAAAAAAAAAAAAAATTTGCATATACAGTATTATTTACTTCATTTTGAGTAACAGGGAAAAGGGAATACCTTAACTTAAAAACTTTACTTTTAGGCCCTCCTTGGTGGCGCAGTGGGTTAAAGCACAGAACTAAGAGGCTGGGGCCACTTCGGCATGAGTTCGATCCCCGCCTGCCCCGGAGGTGACCACATGGCGTGGTAGACCTCTCCTGGCCCGCCCGCTGCTCCCCTCAGCAGTGTACTTCGTCGATCTGCCTGTTCTACTCCCTACTCTGTCTCTGGTGGATCCTCTCACCCTTCGCATCTCTGGCTTGTACCCCAGTTCTGTATGAATAAATAAATAAATCTTTAAAAAAAATTTACTTTTAAAACTCTTTTTCTATTCTGGTCAACACACACTGGGAAACTCTTCTCTGTGATGAAAGATATTAAAACAGATTAGATATACATTTTTCCCTGTAAGTGGCAATGCCAATCTAACCTAAATTAGATAACAAACAAGAAACCCACTTTCATGAATATGTATAGTCATAGCATTTAATTGAAGTGTGTGTAAAGGCATTTTAATATGAGGACTTGCTATCAAGGTAAACTTTATTTAGTTATGAATGAAGAATCACAGTTGCATTCATAACATTTTTATTGTTACTGCAACTGTAATTCATCATGTTAATTGCCTACATGCACACTTTCAATAAAAAAGTGAGCACTTTTTGGGTAACTTTTCTATCTCACTGTATTTCTTTTGATTATATTCACTGATTACATTTCTTATTATATTTTGATTATATTCACATATAAAATTACATTTGCAATTTCTGTCTAGTCTAATAATAAAAATTACAGCTTATATTTTCAATAACTCTTCATTTCACATTTCTTTTAATTCATTTTTATTGAATTGTACAGGAACGTCTTGGCAGTGGAAAATTTGAAATTAGAAAAACAACACAATAAAACCCTCAGTCATTCACCACAGTTTGAGAGACTATTTTCTAGGCCAAGTAGTCAGAAAACCTTCTTTAAAGAATCAGAAAACCTTTTTCTTTAAAGAATCAGATTATACGGTCTCCCCTATAACTGTTCAACTCTGCTATTGTAGGATGGATGTAGTAGTGCCCTAATTCAACTTTACAAAACAGGAGAAGCCATTTGCTGAAGGCTGTCTAGACAAAGCTCAAGCACTGCTGTGTGAAAGGGAAGATATTCTATAATTCTGCAGGGAAAAGAACTGGAATTACATGGACAAGTTTCCATTAAATCAACTTTTAACTTGTTATATAGAAGACTTGCAGTAATTAGAATAAAATTACCTTGCAATGAATGAATATCATGTCTAGATGCTTATAAACAGAGGCTAGTTAAAAGAGGAGATGTGCTCTAAAAAGTAAATCCTGCAGTGGATAGTAGTGCAAAAGATGATTGAAGATCTCCTCCCGCTCAAAGACACGATGGTTCTAAGACAATCATGTGGTTATCTCCAAGTTAAGACAGTAGTAATCTGTAGCTGAGTGAGCGATGGAATAAAATGTAACTTTTCTTTCATTTGACTTTATCATTTGAAGGTGCCAGGAATTGTGTTATTTGGTAGGACTTTCAGGGGAATGAAAGGCAGAAAAGGGGGGAGATGAAAAGGGGAGGTGGAAGAGGGTGGAGACCAGGCCCCTGACAACAGCTGCAGTTCCTTTGAAATTTCAATGGAATCCACACCAGGTGGTGCTGGCTGCAAGGTGGCAATTAGTCATGGTTTCTGTGTTGGCTTCCACTTTTGGTCATGATTTCAGAGAACTTTATTAAAACTATAATTTGAACCAGAATCTTCTCTTGTAGCTGTTCTTTCTCCCTTGGGAAATCTTTGCAGGTAAGAAGAGTTCTGAGTGCCTAAGTGTCCTCATTTAATGACAGTCTCATTGAAGTGTAGCCTCTGACCTTAATTTTGAACAGAAGCATGTCGCCTAAACAATAACCTTAATTCGGGGATTTCAGTGTTGTCATAAAGCAAGTGTGAACTTTGCAGGCAATAATGAAAGAAGAAATACTTTTTCTGAGTAGCTTGCCTTGGAATTTTAAATTTAGATGAAGCTCCAATGTTTGTTTACTTTCTAAAAAAACGAGAACATTCTTAGCTGAAATGATATATTTCTCAGAGACAGATGCCAACCGGTCACTCCAGAGGGAAGGGCTTTAAAAAAAAAAAAAAAGGAATCTGGCCGTATCTTTACACTGGAAACTGGACCCACATGAATTCACAGCTGCAAGAGGCGCTAATCCATAGGTACACAGAAATTTAGAAGTGTGTCTTCCATTAAAGTGAACTGAGTCTGCTGGTTCAGAAGCAGGAATGTGCCACTAGCAGTGCAACAGAGGGGAGGAGCCTGAAGGGGGGGGGAGGGTATGCTGGGGTAGGAAATGAGAGCAGGAACTGGGAGTGGTAGAACTGGAGAGCTGGGGTACTGCCAATATACTCAGGCTATTTGGAAATGCCTCAAGGATGGCATTTCTGTGAGGTGTGGGCTAAAACGGAAAACATGCATCTATCTGACTCTCACAAGAGATATAGAAGGGAAACATGAGTCTTTAAAATATGATTTTTTCTAAAGAAAGTACTCATAGCAGGAGCATAAGGGATCAGAAAAAAAAAAGCAATTGTAATAAAGTAAAAACAAAAATCAATGAACAACTATAAATCAGAGACATCCAATGAGGGTGGAGACGGGAACAGGATCAAAACTGGAGTGGGAAGAGAGCATGGGACTATGGTGATGGCACCTAGGTGAACTGGTGGTGGGAAGTCCAAAGGGTACAACTGAGATGAAAAAATGTGCAAAATGAAGAATGATGTAAAAAAAAAAACTATTAAAAACAAAAACAAACCAAAACACTACTTTTCTCTTCTGCAAAATGGTAAGGTATGGTCCAGTGAGAGGGCATTTCTCCTGGTGCTTTACATGGACAGGAAAAGCGCACACCTCATGAAGTGGGTCTGAGGCTTCCATTTTCAACTTTTTGGGGACATTTTTCTTTTTTAGGTGAACCCACCAAACTATTCAGAGTTAAACGAGATAAAATGAGAACAAAAAGCAAGGCAGAACAATGAGTTTCATGACTCATTCATTATGAGACACCCAGAGATATATTTTCAAGGAGGCATTAAATAAATTGGGAATGGTGACAGGAAACATGCCTCTTAAAAACAACAAAAATATGTAATCACATGGAATGCTGAAGATACCCTTCCAGGTCTCGGGAAGGGCTGGTTGAGTTCACTCAGGCTCAATAAATTCTGAAAATATTTGAAAGGTATTAAGAGGTACTTTGGATATCTGGGTTCAAATCCTGCTTCTGCTGTTTCTTTGTAGCTTGGGGTTTATCTGCTCATCAGTTTCTACATCTGTGATGTTGAGTTAATGATGAAGAACAGTGTCTGGCATAGAGTAAGCACCGAATGTTTGCTCACCACACAAACCACCATGCAAGCTCACACAGCACTTTCACAGGCCTGAGTGGGAGAAGGACAGCTGAAGCCATTTGGGGTTAACATTCTACAGAGTTAAGTAGATCAGAACCCCTGCAGATTAGAGGTGATATTCTATTTGATTTTGTGGACTGCTTTAAATGAGCACATGCCTATAGGAAATGTGGTTGAGTTATTTTTCTTCCAAATAAACAAACTGCAAGTTGGTTGCAGTTTCTTATTGTGTTTGGTCTCGAGTTTCACTTGCTATTTTTGACCATTTGGTCTCTTCCAAGCCTGCATTTATTGACTTTTTTTGTGCAGTGTAATAAAAGAATAACCTGTAACTTGTGCAAGGGACTGATCACGGCACTGTATTACCACACAGAATCTCTTGCATACTTGTTGATGAGACAGCCTAGGTAGAAGACATTGTGAGCCAGTAGGATGAGTCGTCCAAGTCCTGTTTGAATGCGTGCATTAAATCATGACCCAGAGAGTTCTTTCCATTTTGGCCTCTCACACTGACCATGAGGCACCATGCTAGGCAAAAGTGTTACATCCTGACTAATGATTATCTCACAAACTCCTGGCAGGGGTAGGCTGAGAGCCACATGCTCAGTAGGAGTCTGGCCTATCTGTACATGCCCAAGTGTAGCCCACTCCAGGACACGCTCTAACATTGTGCTCTTCCTCCCCACTACATGGACCTACCCTTTGAATATCTCTTCCTAACTCATGTCAAGGGCCAGACTATATTCTCCTTTCCTGCACTGGTTCCCTCATGTATGACTCTTTAATAAAGCTTTGTGTGGCTCAAGGACACCTAATAGTGCTCTTTGGTGAATTCTTTCCCTGGAGGGCAAAAGGCCTATTCTTTTGGGTCAGGGCCTGTAACTCTTAGAACACAATCTCAGGTCCTCCCTGGTGGCACAATGGGTTAAAGCTCAGCACTATGAAGCTGTCTGCAGCCACTGCAGTATGAGTTTGATTCTGGCTAGGGAGGTGGCCCAGATGATACCTTGCTTGTCCTGCCTGCTGCTCCCCTCAGCAGTATATTTCAGTAGACCTGCATGTTCTGCTCCCCACTTTGTGAATCCTCGCACCTCTGGCCTATACCCCAGTTATTTTATGTATAAATAAATAAATCTTAAAAAAAAGGCACAAAATAAACAAGGTATATCAAAGTGCAATTATCCAAATATTAGAAAACAAAACTTTTTTTTTTTTTTAAAGAACACAATCTCAGAGACCGGTCATTACTATGTTACTGAGATTCACAGTGGGTGGTGACTACAGGTTGGAATTATTTATTTGAAAATTCCAGTCATGGCTCCCAAGCACACAACATGAAAAGCAGTATTCTATTCAATGGGGGCATTTGTAAGGCTTACAGTTAAGCAGGGCTGTAAGTGTGTGCCACTCTATCCAACATAAGGAATAAATAAGAATGTCAGAATCCCGAAGCGACCAATTTACAGAGGACCTTTTGTGCAATAACACACACGCGGTCTAACAAATGTTACTCAAGTTTATCTCACATATAGGTTTTGAAAAGCTGGTGATAGGGTAAGAGTCCAATCATTCTGCTTGATTGAAAACAAATCATGCCATTCGTGCTTGGCATTTTCTTTTGTAATACTCTGCAACTAAAGATCTGTATAGACAGCCTTGTAGGCCAGCCACACTTTAGATACACAGGGGTGCCTGTGTTCAGTTTAATAAGAACCATGTGTTATAATCAAAACAACATCTGACCCTTATGCTTCAAATAGTATGTCTGCTTCTCAAGGGGTCCATTCAGTCAGACAGCTGTTCGGACATTTATTCCCACATTTTTTAATTTGTCTTTGGCCTGGACAAAATTGCTCATGCTTTAATATTTCTCTGGATATTGTTTCTCGCCCTTTTACCTACTTAACTTAAAACTTTGGTTCCAAGTTCAAACCCCAAATTGTTTTTAAGGTAAGGTTAAAGTTATTTTTAAAGATTAGGTTACTCATGAGTGATTGAAATCCATTGGATTTAATCACTTCTCTGTGTAGACCAGAATAAAGAAAACTTTCTTTTGACTCAAAGATGTTTCCTCTGCCTCTTCAAAATATAGGCAGACTCGATTTTTACATATTGAATATGTGACATGAAACATGCAGTTAGTGATCTTAATTCTGAGTTTCCTAAAAGGATTGATTCAGTGAGAAAGAAGTCTTTCAGTATAGTAGCTAGGAGCCTTGATTTTTGGAATTAGATGAATTTGAGGTTGAAACTTTATTCTGCACTTATTGAAAGATCCCTGGCATATGACTTAAGCTGTTCACATTTTACTTTTCTTATCTAGATCTTGATCTACAAAGGACCCATTCAATGAAAAAAGGCCTTTCAGCACAGTGTTTTTGAAATTAGATGATTTTGGAATTAGATGAATCTGAGCTTTAAACCCTGTTCTGCACAGCTGAAAGAGCACTGCTATATGACTTAAGTTGTTCATGTTTTTACTTTCCTTACCTAGAAAACAGAGACCCTCCACCTCACTGGATCAAGTGAGAATGCTTATGATAAGTAATCACATATTCCTGGAATATAGTAAGTGCTCAAGAAACTACTTTTTCAAACTGCAATACCTTTATTTCAGAACTGAAATTTCCATCTTATTTATACAGAAGAGAACTGCACATGTAAAGTCCCAGAAGAGGGAGCAGCATAATGACTCTAAAAGATGAATTAAAGCAATCTGGTGATTTCTTAAAAAATCAAATACAGAATTTCTGATGATCCAGTTATCTCACTTAGGGATTTTTATCCCCAAAATACTTTGAAGATATATATGCACCCTCATGCTCACAGTAACATTATTCATAGTCAAGAGTTGGCAATAACCTCAGTGCCAATGGAAAGGTGATCAGGTAAGGAAGATGTGGTATGTACTCAATGGAATGCTACTCAGCAGTAAAAAAGGTGACATCCTGTCATTTGCAACAACATGGATGGAAACTAGAGGGTATTATGCTTATTGAAATAAGACAGGTGGGGAAAGAAAAAATGCCAAATGATTTCCTCATTTGTGGTACATAAATAATAAAAACAAACAAATGAACTAATTGAAATGAAAATAACATTTTGACTCTAAGAACAATTTAGTGGTTAACAGAAGGAAGGGGGAGGAGAGGGTGGGTTAATCAGGAGAAAATGGTTAAATAGTATGGTGAAGGATATAATTGGACTCATTAGTGAATTCAATGTAGTATATATGGATTTTGATTTAAGATGAAGCACACCCTGAAACTTATATAAGTTATAATGCAATATAACATCAGTTAAAAATAACAACAAACAACAAAAAAAGAGTGAAAGTATTTGTAGAAAGAAGTGCAAGAAGGGGAAGATAGTGAAGATGAGGCAGGCTTAGTATCATGTTGTTATACGTCTCCCCTCACCTCCTCCAACATTATGGAATGAACTTTCTTGAGAATGATTACATCTTGAAATATGCTTGAAATAAAATGCTACTGGAAAGAATAAATCAGGAGACAATTGGTGTGAACCCATATAGTCTTTTCTACATTTTCCTAACCTACTAATTACTATAGAGTTTTTGAGCTTAATATAGAAAGGATATACACAATTTAACTTCTGAAAGACTACCATCAAGAATTATGACATTTTTATCTTTAAGCAAACATGATTAAAAATTGAAGCAAAATGAACTGGCAATCTATGAATGCAGCTTCTTTTGCTGGTATAAGTGTGCTCTTAGGTGCAGACATACCTTTTTCCTTTGGAAGTTCACATCAAGTTTCATTGAGGCACACTTGTTCAATGTATTTAGTCGTCTAGAAAGAAAGAAAAATGTGATGATTGCTACCACTAATGAATCTAACGTTTAGTTCCAGTTTTAAAATTATCATTTGCTGCTCATGAATTTGAAAGTGCAGAAACATTCAGTTATGTTCCAGGAAAGTACCATCTTCACGGAAGTTCCACTATGATTTTCATTTGTTCTCCAGCCTCCAGACCCAAGAAGCCTTGTTGAATCCAATACATTCCTGTCTTCACTTCTAACTGTTCTGAGAGCTCACGGGCAATCATTTCAGTCATACTTTCACCTGTCCCTCAATTCACTTGCAACCTTGATCCTCTATTGGACTAATTTTCCAAATTTGTATCACTCAGGTATCTGTTTTCTTTTTGCTCTTGGGCTGTTATTGGGTATAAATGGAAAACACACACACACACACATTACAATATTACAATGCTATGTATTGAATGGTTTCCACATCAAAGATCATATGTTGAAGCTTTAAATTCCAATGTACATCTGGAGTAAAGTAATTAAGGTTAATTAAGGTCATTGGGGGAAACCTTGGTCCAATAGGTGGACCATCTAGGTCCTGATGTCCTAAGAAGCAATATTTGAGGTTTGGTTTCCTCTCAATCTGTCAGGTGAGTATACAGAGAGAAGAAGGTCTGTAAGCCAGCAAGAAACCACATCCTATTGGTACCTGATCTTGGACTTTTTTTAAAAGACTTATTTATGCATACAAGAACTGGGGTACAGGCCAGAGGTGTGGGGTCTTGGGGGGGTAAGAGGAATCATCAGAGAGAGAGCAGGCAGATGTACTGTAACACACTGCTGAGGGGAGCAGTGGGCAGGTCAGAAGAGGTCTGCCACGCCATGTGGGTCAGTTTCAGGTACGCAGGGGATCAAACTTGTGCTGCAGTGGCTGCGGATAGCTGTATAGTGCTGTGCTTTAACCCACTGCTCCACCAGGGAGAGCCCAATCTTGGACTTTTTATCATCCCTGTTAGAAAATAATCTTGTACTGTATAAGACACCCAGTTGGTATTTTGTGACTAATATACTTTGATTTTCATCCTTAGTTGGATTTCCCAAATTGCTAGCCAACATTCCTTTTTAATTCTGGGCGGCTTCCAATCTCAGACCATCAAAAACTTCCCAGCCCATTAACATATGACTTGGTCACCACTGCCTGTAAAAAAACACAAGCGCTTCAACATAAATTCTTCTAATAATACTTTTCTTCATCATAAAAAATATAGTCATATTCTTTTTCCAAACTAATCCTTTAGTCATGTTTTTTATTTCAACATCTACCATTCCATCTGGAACTTTCATACTTCATTTTTTCCCTCTCTGATCAGTTAACTGTCTCAACTGCTTTTGTTTCCTCAAGCTCATTCCTTTCTTGAACAAACAGACAAATCAATTGGTTAGTAATCTAAATAAATATAATCAAACTATAAATTTTCCTTCAATCCTATCTTTCCAGCAAATTGTTATACCAACTACTCTAAAAGTCTTCATTCTTTTACTACTTGGTTTACTGAAAGCATCCTCAATTTCCATTTACTCTTCAACCCACTGGAATTTGATTTCATGAAGCTCTCTTTGCAAATAGCTTTAGTAATAATTTCATTTGTTTTCTTTAAAAAAATAATACTTATTGAATATATACGATTTACAGGATCAAATTTTATACCTCATATTCTTTTTCAATTGTCACTCTTTTAACTGTTTCATTTTTGCTTATGAAGTAACTTTTCTTTTTTCTTTTTTTTAATTTAAGTCATTAGCTGCTGACTTTGTTCTCTGAAAGATGAAGACCTGTTATTTTTGATATACATTTCCACAAATATTCATACCTTTGTCTCTTAAATATCATTATAAATTTATAACATTTTGATAAATCAGATCCATGTTTTATGGCCCCATGTAAATGCTATTCACATGAATGTCACACCCTGATTATACTCTTTTCACTTTCAAGTTTTCATTTTCCCAGAAGTTAATAGACATCTTGCTTACTTTTGTCCTCTTTTCTATGTATTCATCCCTAAATTCAAATTCAAATAGTCTCACAGTTGTCTGTTTCTCTTAAATCTTTTAACACATTAGTTTATTAATTTTCTTGGAAATTTCTCTCTTAGAATCTCCGACCTGTTCAGCTTAGGCTTACTCCACTTGTTTCTCTCTCTCTCTCTCTTTTTTTAAATCATAGACAGGTTTCTTGGAACTCAGATTCTCAGATCCTTCTTGTAAGTTTTCCAATATTGTAGAGCTTTGCTACTACGAGTTCTGGAATCTCACTATTCAAAAGGTAGGTAAAGTTACAGAAGACCCCATTTTTAATAGAATACTCTACCTTCAACTATGTTTACTGTTCCCCAGTCTAGGGAATTTCTGTTCCAGAGAATAAATTTCTAGAGCTGATGGTGTGATATAGAGTGAGGAAATAAATAGAGGGCTCTATCCTAAAATAGAATTACAAACAACCTTCCTTTTACTCACTTACTACATTTTCACCTCTTGTTTTGGAACTTTTTGGATTTCTGCAGTGCTAATTAAATTATTTTATGACTTTCTTCACTAACCACTTATATTTTGTTCCTTAAACTCTGTAAGTCCTCTGTTGGGTCCTTTGCCTGGACAGACCTCCCCACCTCCCCCACAGAATCTTATGCACACTGTTGTGTGGAAACAAAGAATGAGCCATGGGTGCTGGAACAGAAAAACAGGAGGCACGAAGTGTTCCTGCCTTGTGTTTGCTACCTTGTGTTCTTTGACCCCCATGTTATTGTCGCACGTTATTGATGCACTTGCTGAGAGCTTCTGCCTACCCCCAGCCCCAGGCTCCATGCTGAAGGGTATAAATAGGGAAGGAGAGAAAAATAAAGTGTGCCTTTGCTTGCTGACCAAGAAGTGTGTGCTTTAATCCTGACGTCCTTCGCTCAGACCATTTCTGCTGTCGTACTGGCGCGGCAGTCCTCTATGACATATTACTATTTTCTGCCTTTAAAATTTTGTAATTGTAACCTCCTTTTATTTGGGCATTTGATTTTGCATAGGACTGTCTCTCTGTAAAAATAAAAGGAATTTAGGAGTAATTTTTTCAGGAGTAATTTTACAAATTATTTTCAGTCCACTGATTTTGGCAATTCTAAGTTCCCTTAAACAAGATAAGAATGTGTCTTCACATCAGAAAATTGTCTTGTGCTCTCTTACTTTCAAGTCTTCCCACCACCAAACCCCTCCCAACACCTCTAGGGACTTTCTCCTTTTGATTTCTATTATCTATATTGGTCTGGAAACCTACTGTCATCATATAAACAGAGACATACAGCATGTACTTTTTGTGCATCCTAGATTTTTTTTTTCACTTCACACATACTTTTGAGGTAGATCCATGTTATTGTGTATAGTACAATAATTTGTTTTAGCAGTTATGTAGTATTTCACTATATGAAGATACACAATTGAATTATCTAAATCTCTTACAGATTGGTATTTGGGCTGTTTCCTGTTTTAATGAATGACTTTTATGTTATCAAATTCCATAGCTTGTTCTCAGCAAAGACTTCTTTGTAGCCATGGATACTAATTACCACCCACTATTCCTTCATACTCTTCTGATCATGGAGATTCAAGAATGTGAATTATCTAATCTCTCTTATTATTGGCTTCTTCCTGTCACCAAGTAGTGCTAGCCCCTTAAATATTATTATTATTATTGTTATTTAGAATTAGACTTCATTCCTTGCTCTTTTTCTCTGCACGGACATTCTGAAATACCTTCTTTCATTTTAAGATAAACTAGACTCTGATGATATCTAATTCTTTACTTGTAACTCGGACGTCTCATATGAATCCTAAAGCTATACATCTGACTACTCACTAGTTTCACCTATAGGTGGGGTTCTGCCTGTCAAATCCAATTACCAAAATTCAACTCAACCTTTCTCTTTAAAACCCATTTTTCCGATTGTATGTCTTATCATGATTAAGGCCACTCAACTGAAAGATGAGTCATTTTCAGACTTTTCTTCAGTATCTATATTTATTTGATCATTAAGTCCTGTCAGTCATACCTCCAAGGTACCTCTGAAATCTTGCCTCTCTTTTATAGTTTAAATCAGTCTCTTCTCTTCTCTACCTAGAATCAGGCAACAGCCTCTTAATTGGTTTCTCTAATACTTGTAATGCTTCACACTGGAACCAGTTCTGTATCTCAACTTTTTATCATGCCATTTATTTGCTTAAAGATATTTGATAAGTTCTCTCATTTCATTTTACCCACTGACTACACACCCATTGATGTCAAATAGAATAAACAATTCTAGTTCAGGAGTTGATGTTCTAGTTTGGAGCTGTTGTCAGCAGATTGTTGGTCTTTGCTCTGATAACATGTCTTTTTACCATTTATTCAAGTGCTAACCTCTTTGCCTAACAGCGAAAGTGGCATGTTTAGTAAATTATGTGTGTTCTCATTTGAAAGCTCTGATTTAGCTGCAACTAGTGGATGCTGCTCACCTGGCAGACTCTGTAACAAGATTCTGTTACAGACTCTATAACAAGTCTATTTAGAAAGCATTGCCTGTTACAACATTTTAAAAAATCGAATAACTTGTTCTTTCATTATAGTTTGGGAGCACAAACAAACTGTTTTGTTCTATGTAAAAATTTTAATCCACTACATTTAGAGAGCTATCAAAGGAATAATCCTCCATAGACCACATGCCTTAATATACTTTGTACTTCTTGAAATACTGGAGTTTTATTTATTGTCTTTTAAAACTGGTGACTTTAACTAAATTTGACTACCTAGCTTTGGATCCTTTTATTTACCTTAACACAGTTCTTCGCTTGTGCCTTAACAATTACTTCTCCAGGGCCCTCCCTGTTGGCACAACGGGTAAGGACGCAGCACAGCAAGCCAGCCCCAGTGGCTTCAGTGCGAGTTTGATCCCCAGCCCTGGAGGTGACCTACATGGCCCGTCAGACTGCTCCTGTCTCACCTGATGCTCCCCTCAGCAGTGTACTTCGTGGATCTGCCTGTTCTGCTCCCCACTCTGTCTCTGGTGAATCCTCTCACTGCCCCTGCCCCTCTGGCTTGTACCCCATTTCTGCATACATAAATAAATCTTAAAAAAAAAAATTACTTCTCCCAGAAATTGCTTTCAAAACATACAGGTCAGAAGTTACTGGTATCCAGAATATACAAAAAACTCTTAAATTCTATTCTACATAAAAGAAGTTGATTTTTAAGATGAATAAACTACTTAAAGAATGCTTCCTAAAAGAAGATATACAAATGCTAAATAAGTACATGAAAAAAATGTTCAACATCATGAGTCATAGGAGAACTGCATATAAAATCATTATAGACACCATTATAGACACCAATTAGAATGCCTAAGTTAGAAATACTGAGTATTAAGCTTTAAAGATGATGCAGAAATACTAAAACTTTCAAAGAGTACACCCTCTTTGGAAAAGTTTGACATTTTCTTATAAAATGAAAATATTCTTAGCATCTGACCCTGCAATCCCACTTTTTTACTTATCAATTAAAAATAAATAAATTTCACATCCATACAGAGGTTTGTATGTAAATACTCATAACTTTATTCATGATATAATATTAAAGTAGAAACAACCCAAATGCCCATCAAATGGAAAATGTATAGAAAAATTGTGGTATATCTATGAATGAAACAGCTCAACAGTGTAAACCTACTGGCTACTCATACATGCAACATGGGTGAATCTCAGAGGTGTGATACTAAATGATAGAAGTCAGATACAAAGAGCATACATTATACGATTGCCTTTTTACAAACTTTTGAAAAAAGTAAAACTGTAGTGACAGAAAAAGTAGTCACCAAGTGTTAGCAACAGTCGTTATTTTGAGGTCATGGAAATGTTCTGTATTACAAGATATATAGAACAATGTGATATAACATGAGATATATAGCACTGTATAGTTATATAAGTGAACACAATTGACAAAACTTATCAAATTGCATACTCCATGTTTGTTTGGGTATAAATTATAGTTCAGTAAAAATATAAAATATTTTAAAAATATATACTTACCTAAAAACAATAATCCATAAGGCAAAGGTAGTATCAGTGGGAATTATGGTATAAAGATCTACAAAACCATGCAAAAGCAACAATACTGACAAACATTGTCCAAATCAACTTTTAATGAAAATCTACTAATCAATAAAGACATAATAAACCAAGAAACTCCTCTTTATGGAAAAAGATAGAATAAGAATAGTACATCTGGGGGCACTGGAACCTGCCCAATTATCGTAGCCATATTCCCAGCTCTGAAGGGGTTTTGAAAACCAACAACATCAAAATCAGAGTAGCTATGAAAATAAATGGGCTAGGAGGCACTGGAGAGGGGATGATCTCCCCAAAGTGCCATTGTTAAATAACTATCATTATCTGCACAATCTGACAATTTCTCAGCTGACTCCATTCACAGGGCTTATCTTTATTTAAGCTGACTCTGAGCTTATCACTGAGAACAGTCATTCCCCTCCCTTCCCCCCACCCCCTTGCCAAAACAATCAGTGGCAATTATTTAACAAGGCAGTTGCCTGAAATGGTAATTATGGTTTGACCAAATAAGATGTGAATCAGGGCCCTCCCTGGTGGCGCAGCGGGTTAAAGCACAGCACTAAGAAGCTAAAGCTATTTCAGCATGAGTTCGATCCCCGCCTGCCCTGACCTGCTGCTCCCCTCAGCAATGTACTTCATCAGTCAGCCTGTCCTGCTCTCCACTCTGTCTCTGAAAAATCCTCTCTGCACCTCTGACCTATACCCCAGTTCTGTATGCACAAATAAATAAATCCTTAAAAAAAAAAAAAAAAAGACTTGAATCAAATGGAGTGAGATGTCCACAAGGGATTAGGAAAATTCTGACACATTTCTCATGAGCCTAGAAGGTCGTGTTCAGGGGCAGTACTACACACATACTAGTACTACAGCACTATGTACTTGAGAAGGTCTAGTATTTCACCTCTGACTGACCTTCACGATCTGCACAAGCAGGAAGTAAAGGCTAAAGCAGAATTACTAACTTCCTGCTGGTGCACTGAAACAATAGCCCACTGGCACAAAGAACAGTTTGGCAAAGGCTAGGGAATACACTGCTTTAAGGCATTTAAGGATATATATCTCTGTCCAACTATTTGCTGACCATTACACTACCTAGTGGAGGCTTCAGTGGTTATAGATGACAAAGGCTTCAAAACTTAGAAAATTTAGTTGAGGAAAGTCACCAACCAAACAGCAGCAAAAACAACAAACCTTGGGGAGAGTTTCCACATTATGATATTTAAAATGAGGTTCTCCCTGGTGGCACAATGGGTTATAAAGCACGGCATAATGAAACTCTTTGAAGCCACTGCAGCACAAGTTCGATCCCCGGCCAGGGAGATGACCCACATGGCATGGCAGGTGTCTTCTGACCTCCCTGCTATACCCCACAGCAGTATATTTCAGTAGATCTGCCTGTTCTGTTTCCCACTTTGTCTCTGGTGAATCCTCTTACCCACCATAGCTCTGGCCTGTACCCCAGTTCTGTAAATATAAATAAATAAATCTTTAAAAATATATATATATATATTTAAAATGTCCAGGTTTTAAATAACAAAAAAGAATTGTAAGACAAAAAAAAATGTAAAATTTATATGGAGACAAATGACCCAGAATAACCAACAAAATATTGAAGCAGAGAACAAAGTTGGAAGTACTATTCAATTTTAAGATTTAGTATAAAGTTCCATTGAGTAAGACTGGTATTGGCAAAAGAAGACCCAACCAGATCACAGGAACACATTAGAGATCTCATAAGTATGTCTACACAAATATAATCAACTATTCTTGACAAAGGAGCAGAGAGTACAATGGAAAAGAGACTTTCAACAAATGGTACTGAATAAATTGGATAAATGCATGGAGAAAAAGCAATCTAGACAAGTCCCTAGAATGTCTTAGACCAAGAGTGACTTTGGGTGATAATGATGTTTCAGTGTAGGTCTATGGACTGTAATGTAACACTCTGGGTGCCGGGGTGGTGTACCATCAGCTTGGGATTTAGTTCACACAGTGGTTAGACTGAATACTAAATGAATGAGATACACACCTCAGAGTGATTTAAATGATTCTTTAAAGACTGGATGCCTTAGGTAGAACAATAATTCATGTAACAGAAATATTTAGAACACTTCATCAAAACCTTTGTGAAATTCTGCTGTGAGTAAAGACAGGCCACATTTAAGACAAATATTTGGTATTGTTTTTGGTTTCCCTCCAACTTAATGATAAAAAGTAACATCAATATAACACACTTGAGATCATCTAAGTTGGTCTAACATTGGTTGTCTAAGAAACTAATTCCTCAAAAAAACCAATTTTGATTATAAAATTTATTCACTGCATGCACATGTATCTTCAACTGGATTATAGTCTCTTTTGTGGCAGGACGCATAATTTATTATTCCAATCTGCATAAAACCTAGCAGGAAAGTTTATACATGATAGTCTTAGTAAAATCTTCTGTCTTAACTTAAAATATTTTGTCTTTATAGTTCCAATCAGTGATTGACTGTAAACAGTTGCAATGAACCTTGGATAGTCAGAATAACAGAATTATTCTCTCCACACAACATGACAGGCTGGGAGAGGCAGACCTTATTTGCATCTCTAATACTCAGTACAGGCACTAGGCTCAGAGTGAACCCACTTAGTAAATGTTGGCTGATGAAACATTAGAGCTTAGGTAACTCTAGGGACCACTTGGTCTGACCCTTTTATTTTCAGATAAAGAGAGGAAAGCTCTGTGAGGAACATTAGCTCAAACGAGCCACCTACTAGTAAGCAGCAAAGTTAGAATTTCTCCCTGCCCAGTGATTTTGCTGCTTCATTCAAGAAAAATTTCAGGAGGACCTGGAAAATGAGTACAGATGTCATGTACTTAGCATAAGCAATGCATGCAATAAGTGGTAGTGTCCTTCCCCTCTATTTTTTCCAAGGAAGGAGAAAATTCATAATACATGATGAAACCTGACCTGTCTGTGCTTTGAGCAAACTGGATTTTTGTTTATGTTAACATCAGCAAAGCAGTTTGACTTATTTAGAAGAAATATCCACAATGGTAATGTTACCAGAATCTACTGATATTGTTATCCTCAGAAACCTTTACAGAAGTGCTAGTACACTATTAAAGAGCAAATAGTCAGACATCTCATTTTAACAACGAAACTTGAGGTTTTAATGAGAATGTCAAGAAGAAGAGAAGATTCATTCATCTGACAGTAGTGTATGCACTATGAAAAATGCTAAGTCATGGAAATTCACAGGTAAACAAGATAACATCCCTGCCCTTGTGGATCTTAGAGTCTTATATATATATATATGAGAAAAAAGCAACTCATTTCTGAGCCACAAGAACCAAAACTCCTAGAGAAGGTAACATTTGAGACTTGCATATTTGCTTTTTGGTGTAGAGGAATTACAGGCAAAGCAAAGACACTGATATTAGCTTGCTATAGTTTGGGAACTGCAGGTATGTGAAGGGGATAGACCATGAAGGCCCAAAATGAGGATGTGAGGAGCAATCTGTGGGCATTGGGAGCTACTGAATGATCTTTGACAGGAGAGTAATATATCAATATGAATCTTCTCTTCTTCTTGACATTCTCATTAAAACCTCAAGTTTCGTTGTTAAAATGAGATGTCTGACTATTTGCTCTTTAATAGTGTACTAGCACTTCTGTAAAGGTTTCTGAAGATAACAATATCAATAGATATTGCATATCAATAGATATGCAAGTCAGTTGCATATCAGAAGCATGAGTGGTGGCAGGTTGGAGATGATTACATAGCTTAGGGGAGAGATGGCAAAGAATGGAAGGGGCGGAGGAGGAGCAAGTCTTGATTGAAATGGCAGCTGCAGAGGGGTAGAGATAGAAGATTACCACCAGATTTTGGGTTTTCATAAATGTGCCATTGAATAAAGCAAATGATTAAATAGAGAAGTTGGCAGGGAGCTAGGATATGGAGAAGACAATAGGCTCATGTTTAGATTTGTTATTTAGGGGTCCCTGTGATGTCTGGATCCACTTGGGAATGACTGGCATACAGATGATAAACACAGAAGATGCATGATAATTAAAGCAATCACCAGAGAGAATTCGGAGCCCGGAAACCCTCTTGTTTTAGGTGTGGGGTCAGGAGGAGGGGCCGGGCTCTGGGAAGGCCTGGTCAGAACTGTACTAGGTCAACTCGCCGAAAGAAGTATCATGGAAGCCAAAGAGTGAGCATCACAGAAAGGAGTTGATGATTGGTTAGTTGCAGCAAATATTTAAGAAAGACTAAAGGACATAAGATCTGAAACACACCTTTTAAATTTAGCAGTTAGTAGGCAGGTTCATAGAAGCCTTAATGAAGAGGTCTGAGAAGCAAGTGGACCCTGGGAAAGTGAAGACAGACCCACAATGAGCATATTCTTTTTAAAAAATTTAGAAATGGAGTGGGAAGAGTGCACTGGACTATGGTGATGGCACATAGGTGAACTGGTGGTGGGAAGTCCATGGGGATTACAACTGAAATGAAAAAAATGCACAAAATGAAGAATGATATTAAAAAAAATAAACAAATAAATAAATAAATAAAATAAATAAGAACTTTAGATAAGGAGAGACATTTACGGCAAAAAAATGTTATTTTTTAACACCCTGTGATCTTTAACATGAAGAAGTAATTTGTCAACTGAGATGCTGCTTGTTTTCAGATTCCAGTTCACTTAACAAACACTGGAGTTTTTGCTGACAACAAAGCCCAGAAACACCAGGCACCTGTGGTGAACAAGGCTGAAAGATACAGTCCCTTCAGTCGAGCTCTTAGAAGCTGGTAGAAAAGGCCTCACTCTGCCAGCTAACCAGCACTGTAGGAAGTGGTGAGTGGTCAGTGTAAAATCCAGCTGGGTACAAGCACATAGCAGAGAGATTAGCAAGAGGATGCTGGAAGGTAAGGGAGGGGGTCCTGCGGGACAAGGGAAAAGCTGAGCAGCGAGCTCGCTGAGAGCTCTGGATTTGTGAGCAGGGTGTGTGTTCCCAGAGAGGAGTCTTCAACATCACTGTCAGGCGCCTGGCTGCATTCTGCTAGAGACGTTCAGGAAAGCTATGACGCCCTTTCCCTTCTCATAATTTAGATTTATAATTTTCATTTAAAATGTCAGGTTTCAGACAGGTCGTGAGGTCTCCCATGCTGATTTAATGGTCAGTTTCCTGTAATATTTCTAATATTCCTGGCAAAGGCAGGAGAGAAGTAATGAGCTGGGGTTCGAGTTCATTCTTCTCTCACATGCGATTCTGATTAAAGCCCACACAGCCTGAACTTCTCACCCTATATTCACATGGCAGGAGCTAAAGGTACTTAGCCCAGTCTGCCTAGGAGTGTTCTGGGTGTGGTCCTCAAAGACATTCAGAAACAAAGTCACCAGCAACCCAGGGATCAAAGGCGAACACCAGGGAGCAGCAGCTCCTTCTCTGTGGGGTGAGAACTGGGGGCCTGGGAAAGGTCTCCCAGCTGCAGGGGTAGTTTACAAAACAGAATCTGTGAGCAGGGTGGATCGCAAGGCCAACAGACAACTCTGGTATGTAACGCAGCAAGGGTGAGGCCTTTGAAATCATCGGCCATCCAGCAGGAGGGCCTTATGGTATCTTGGGGAGAAAAAAAATAATGTCAGTGGCTGTCTGTATACCACCACTGGCTCAGTCAGGGGAGGCCACAGCTGTGATCTGCTGAGCCTTTTCCTCTGGCTGGTTGACCAAGTGATCCATTGCAGCAGCAAGGCTGAGTTCTCTTCCAGCTGAAGTGTGGGAGGAAAATGGTTAAGCATTGACAGATCTAGCTATGCTAAGAACATCAAGTATTAATAGTTCCTTAGCAGGAAAGAGGGTGTATGCATGGAACTGCATGATTTGCATAAGAAAACAAATAATATTTATTGAGCTATAACTGATAGAAAACATTGTATGAGTTTCAGTGTACAACATAATGATTTGATATATGTATATACTGCAAAATGATTACTGTAATCAACCTAATTAATATCACTCCTAATTTTTTTGTGATGAGAATTTTTAAGATATACGCTGTTAGCAACTTACAAATATGTAACATGTAACACAGTTACCTATAGTCACCATGCCGTATATTAATTTAAATCCACTCATTTGAAACCCACTATATCTTAGGTGACCAAGGATTCAGGAAGTGTCAGCTCCTTTGACAGATCAACAGAGTAACAATCACAGTGACCCAAGAGTAAGGAAATAAAAGAAAATGAATCCAAGTTTTCTTGAGCATCATTGGTTTGTGAAATTTCACACAAACATTCAATTTACATACACCAGCACTGGAAAAGTCAGATGAGTATCTTTAGCTGATTAACTGTTCTTAACAACCGCATCTAATCCAGATAATTTCTAGTGATAACTAGCCCATGTTAAAACAAGGGTCACAACCAGAGATTTGTAAGACAGACTCAAAAACTGAAAGCAAAAAAAAAAAAACAAACCAAAAAACATAAAACAGCTTGTGGGTAAGGAAGTGGGTATGCCCTCTTTCTCCCTCCCCCATTCAGTCCCTGGCACAAAGGGTGGGGGTCTCTCTTGGCTCCTTCGCTGGTCTGCTCAGTAGATGTGGGGTTCCCAGTGCTCAGCCTACGTCTTCGTCTTCTCTTTTGCTGCTCTTGATCTCCTTGCTGTCCCAGGGTGACCTTGCCACTCTCACAAGTGTCATACTTTCACCTGCTGACGACTTCACATTTCTGTCTCCAGTGAGGTCCCTGTCTAGCCTCAGCCTGCACACTGTACTTTACCTGGCAAGGCTCCCTCAACCCAGCACACCTCCCCTCCTCAGGCCAGGCAGCCTCCCCCCCGTCCCCTCCTTTCCAAGGCTGTTCACTGCCTCAGTGAAAAATATCAAGAACACCCAGCTACTCGAACAGGAGATTCCAGTCATCAATATTCTAAACAACCACATGACACCTGCTGCTCATAGCTTCTTATAAGTCTTAAAAGTGATCAATACAAAGAGTTAAGCATAGCACATAGTAAATACTTGTAAAATGCTCGCCATCATCATCTGTTATTTGTCTGGTAAACAAGGTGTCAAAAATTGTTAATGTTTTCAATAATGCAGTGCAAAAATCTAAACGGAATACAGAGGTAAATAAATAACATTAAAACGTAAACTCCTTTTTCTCGCCTGTCCCATTTCTTAGTTTCTTGTATATTCTTTCCTGAAAGTTTAGGCATGTAAACGTAATTTTGAGAAGCCGGCTGGAAAAGGTTACATAAGGGGACATTTAAAAATATAAAGAACAATATTTTCCATAAAGATTTATTTATATGACATATATGTGATATATATACATATGAAATATGTTATCTTTGACCCCAGCGTGTCTAATATGGGGGTCGTACTCTAGGCCCCCATATTAAATTGGCTATATTAGGTGAGGTCTGTAGAGGGTGATGGCATGGAGATGAAGATGCTGTTCCTGCATATTAATATACTTAAAAGGCCCCAAAAGGGAGCCTCCCCGGTGATGCAAGAAGTTGAGTCTCAGCGCTATGAAGCTCTCTGTAGCCACTGCAGTATGACAGTTTGATCCCTGGTACAGGAGCTGACTACATATGGTGCAGCAGACCACACCTTTCTCACCTGTGGCTTTTCTCAGCAGGGCATTTCAGTCAACCTACCTATTGTGCTCCCCACTCTGTTTCTGGTAAATCCTCTTATGCTCTACACCTATGGCCTATACCCCAGATCATTTATGCATAAAATAAATGAATCTTTTTAGAAAATCCCCAAAGTTAGAAATTCAAAATAGTCACATCAAAATTCTACATGTCTTGTCTAGAAAATTCTTCCTGGCCTTTTAGAGTAATATGGAGCACTTTGAAAATGTTTTAAAGAAATCAAAATATGGTCTATGGGAATTACTATTTATTTATAGGCTCAGAATTTTAGAAGTAGAAGTGATATGATTATGATGTAACCTTCCATTAGTCTTCTCCAAAAGATTTGTGCAAGCTCTTACTTCAGTTAATTGTCACATATTATTACATGATATAACACAATATGTTTTATTGTAAATTTTCAGTGGTAGGTATTACAAAAGGAAAAATATTAAAAATATTTAAAATTTATCATCAGTATTTTTAAAGACTATATTTATTACTAATGCTGTTTAACATACTCAAATCAAATGTTTCTTTGTGTAGAGGTAAATTGTTAAGAACATTAGATCATTTTTTTTTTTTTTTTGGCCAGTGCTGTCCTTTACACTTATCCGTTCCCACCAGCCACATCTGAAAATCACTGTCTTTAATTATACTTTCAAATACAAAAAGCTGATTGGTAACTGTATAATCCTAGTCATTCCATATCTTCACAAAACAGGGCTGAGCAAGGTAAATCCTTTTGTTTAATTAATAATTCTTTATTCACAAAACAAGTTATGCAGATGGCTTACTGGCTTAATATTAAATTAGAAATTCAGAGTTAAGCTTGAGTATCAGGACCTACATTACCATTTTGTGTGAATACTGCAAACTAAAATGGTAATAGCCTGTACTACCTTTTTAAAAAGATCTCTTACCAGGGCTTTGATTTACTACTGTTATCTTAAAAGTGACGTACCTTGCAAATTCTTTTGACACCTAGGTTATGCAAATATTCTGTTATGGTTTCAATGAACTCCTCATGGTACTTCATTATACAATTAACTTTTCATTACATACAGAGAAAATATTTTGCAATCACAAAAAACAATTAAAAGTGAATGAAAAACCATCAAAACAGGATTATAAATGTGACTGTTAAAATAACAGTGAAGGTACTATTTTGAGTTTCAGTAACAAATATTTACAGAGCACCTGGTCGCCTGTACTATCGGAGAGTTGTGGCATGGCACCATTCTGGTTCACACCTGTGGTAAGACAGCTGGAGACCTGAAAATAAGAGCTGCTCACCCAACTACCCAGGCCAGGGTTGGGTTCTCCCAGTTGTGACATCCTCAGTACAATATATTTTTCCAGGTTAAAAAGTTAATACTGTTCAACAACTTTCCAAGTGTAAGTGGAACCTAGGACGTTAATTGTCTACCTAGAGTCACAATGTAGGACACCAAAGGTGAGTAAAAAATTCTTATGGGTCACATTTGCAGAAGATAGTCAGCTCTCTTGTTTTCTTTTGTCTACCTGGCAGAAACTACCTGCCCTCTGGCTATGATTCCATTTCAGGATTCTGTATTTGCTTAGCATTTCAAATATCTATGAGAAATGTACAGCCCACAAAACTTTAGAAATGAAACAAGAGGCCAGCTCTATCACTGGTTCTGCAGTGCATGAGAAAATCACCTATTGTTTTCCAGGCATCAGTTGTTACAGACCATGCAAGTGAGTGAGCCAGTGTCTAATTAATCACCCATCAATCTCAAAATTTTAAAAGTGCTGTCATTCCCCTGGGGCTAGAGTTCTTTGGTCTGCCTCCATTCCACTATTTGCAAGGAAAGAAAGTACAGTTTTGGTGGATGATGCTGAAAGGAAAGAAACTCCACACAGTTCCCCTTAGCCAAACTACCTCAATTTTACCTATCTCCCTGGCCTTTGCCCTTGACCCACCCCCTGTGACTTTCCTTTGGCCTCTATTATTCCTTTGCCCAGAGAACCTCAGCTTGCACAACATCCAACATTTTTTTTCTAACTTAATATTTATGACATGACTGCCATAAGAGTTACTCCAGTTATAACAACCTCCTGCCTCAAGGACCATTTTTACACAAGCTGGACCCTTACCAAGAGCACTGTGGTATCTGGCGTTGGTGCACTTCCCATGTTTATGTAGCAATTCAGTTTAGATGTTTGCATGGATCCTACTTTGTTAGAGATGGGTCAGAAGTTCAGTAATTTTTCCAGCTGATCCTCTCATTTTTATTCAGAACTTTATATCTCTAAATGATTTCACACTTACTGCACTGGCTCATTATGCTAACATGTCTGAAAGGCATCTTGTTTTTAAAAAAATAGTAGACTTTAATGGAAAAGTTCAAGGCTCCTCAGATCACATATATCAGTGAGGAGATAAGATTTAATCACTCATATGTTCGTGATTCAAAGCTTGGCCCCACAATCTATGTACGTCATCCTGTGAACGGAACTACATACTCAGAAAGAGTGTTTGCCTCTACAATCCTGTGTTTAAAGATACATAATAAATTTTTTATTCTGGGGTTCAAGAAAGTTGTTGATTTACATTTAAAAAAAATAAAGATTTAAGAATTTTTAACAAAGTAATGAGTGAATTTAGGAAGAAAACAAAATACGAGGCCAATGTACAAAACAAGATGCACAAAGAATGGACAAATGGAAACTGAAATGATAAAAAAGTACTATTTACAATAATATCACAAAACTGAAATTCTTAAAGTACTTTCAAAGACATGTACTATCCAATGCTAAAAAATAGAAGCCAGGATTGAAAAAATTCAAAGGAGACCCAAATAAATAGAGACATATATGGTTTATGAATCAGAAGACTCAATATTGTTAAGATATCAATTCTCTCCAAACTGATTACACAGTCAACAGACCTCAAATCAATACTTCATCAGGATTTTAAAAATAGATATCAACAAGATATTCCTAAAATTTATATGAAAAGGCAGAGTAACTAGAATAACTAAAGCAATGCTGGCAAAGAAGAACAAAGTTGGATGATATGCACTATTAGATTCTAATAATATATAAAGCTGAGTAACCCAGTATAATATTGATGAAAAGACAGATACATAGATGAAGGGAACAGAATAAAGCACCTAGAAAAGGACTCATACATATGTGGCTGATTTATGAGACAAGAACCAAGGTAATTAATTCTACAAAGTAGTGTTTTTGACATGGTAGTTAAACAATGAGACACCAATGATGCAAAAAAAAAAAAAAAGAATTTCAACCCAAACTTTGTATCTTATAAAATAAAGATAACTTGAAATGGAAAGTTGACTTAAATGTAAAACATAAAATCAAAACTTCTAGAAGAAAATAGTTGCTTAGTCAAAGATTTCTTAGATGTGATATTAAAAATAACAAAAAATTATGAATTGATTTCAGCAAAATTTAAAGCCCTTTTCTGTGGAAAGCATTGTCAAAAGTTGGAAATTACAGCTACAGAGTGGCAAGAAATATTTACAAAACATATATCTGACCAACTTACATTTAGAATGTCTAAAATCCCTTCAAACTCAGTAATAAAACAGATAACCCAATTAAGAAATGGAAAAAATACTTAAGACTTTTTAACAAAGAAAATATATCATGTCAAATGAGCACATGGAAAGAGATCCAGCATTATTAGTCATTTAGGATATACAAATTAAAGTCACAATGAGTTAACACTGTTAGAATACAAAATGGTATGGTCATTTTGCAAAAATTTAGTTAGCTCTTATTTTTTTTTTTTTTAAGATTTATTTATTTATGCACACAGAACTGAGGGACAGGACAGAGGTGCAGGGGTGGTGAGAGGATTAACCAGAGACAGAGTGGGGAGCAGGACAGGCTGACTGATGAAGTACACTGCTGAGGGGAGCAATAGGTGGGTGAGGAGAGTTCGGCCTGCCATGTGGGTCACCTCGGGGACAGGCGGGGATTGAACTCATGCTGAAGTGACCTTAGCTTCTTATTCATAAGAACTTAAACTTAATGCTCACACAAAAATTTAAATAAGAATCCTTAAAGTGGCTTTTTAACCACTAAGATGCAGCAATGCACATGTCTTTCAAGTAAGGACGATTATGTGATATTCTGAGCAAGGCAAAATTGTAAGTACCAAAAGTAGGTGGGGTAGGGAATACAGGCAGAGACTGATGACAAAGGGCAACAGAGAAATTTGGGGGTAATGGAGTTATTCTCTATCTGGGTTGTGGTGGCTACCTGACTATAAACACTTGTCAAAACGCATGAACCTTTACATTGAAAACGGTGAATTTTGTTATGTATCTATATGTATCATCTTCATTTGAAAATATGTTTTAAAAATTCAGTGGGGAAAACGGATAAGGTGATATAGCACACTAGAGAAAAGTAAAAATACCAGCTAATAAAAATAGGTAGGACTAAGAGGGTCCACTGAGGAAGAGATGCTTCTTGAGGAGTTTCAAGATGAACACTAAGAGGGCAGTGACAGCCTGCTGGGGTGCGGCTCAGATACGCTGGAGTGAAAACGCTGCTCTTCCAACTCACTACCTTTAAAGAGCTGCAAACCAACTCTATTCCTCTGTGAGCGCCCACAAAATGTTCACAAATGTCATTCCGTGCTACTTTGTCTTCTAGTCCAAACGTTCATTCCTGTAATTTATGATTTCAAGATTCTTGCTCTTTGACCCACTTAAATAAATCTGCAATGTTGTTTTCCTTGAACATTTGGAGATTACTTGTTACTGGAAATCTATTCTCTCTGCATATGGGAATCAAAGCCTGACCAATTTGTGAACATAAAAATATATGTTTGAAGATTAAGCAAGATCATTGACACACAGCTGATAGAGACTCTCTGGTTTCTATTATCAAGGCTAAGTTTTGTTTATCATGCCTTTTCTCCATTTATCATTTCCATCTTCCCCATGTCCAGGGCTGAGTATACTAGAAAGAACACTAAACTGTAAGTTATGAGTGCTGTGTTTTTTTAAAGAGCATTTCAGCTTGTTACTAGCTGTGTGGCCTTGGAAAAATGACTCATCTCCTGTAACTAATATTTATCTTCAGTTCTGACCTCCCTCCAGGGCTTTATTTAGGAAACTTCAGATTCCTACAGACATACAATATCTCTCATGCTCATTTAATGGTTCAGGTATATCAATTACATGGGCATCTTCTTTATTATCCAAGTTGTCACTGTAACTTGTTTTTGGACACATGCTTCATTGTTTCAACTAGATTTCACCAACTGGATTATAAATTCTTATGGCATCAATCACACAGCAAAGGCTTAAATATTCCAGGCTGTTGAAATAATTGAGTGTACATATCCAGTTTGCAGATATGATCATTTGACTTTGCAAAAATTACATTAAAGTTTGACATACTCATGAACATTTTCAGGCTGTCCCCTGTCAATATATGCTATGGCTTCCCCAGGTGGCATCTTCTCACTAATCCACCCACATCCTGATCACACTCTACCCCCTCATCTTGTTTTACCTTTTTCATAAGACCTTACAACCTTTAAGATAATCTTTTTTTCTTTTCCCCCATCTCACTTACTTTCTGCTTTCCTTCATCAATTCTCTGAAGCTTCCTATCAGGATACAAACTCCATGAAACCAGGTTCTGATGATACACACTGTATACTTAGAACGTGGATCCAGGACTGGCACATAGTGATCACTCAATAAATAGTAAATGTATTTATCATTACTCAATATAATGACACATACTTGAGATTGAATAATTGAAAGAAAAAAATGCTTTACATGCTTTACCTGCAAAGAGGTTCTACAAGGTCCTTTTCAAGAAAATCATGATCATTTTTGACGGCCACAATGTTGATAGGAAATTGTGAATCTGAAAAAAGAAAGACAAAGTAGTTTCCGTGCGCCCTGTTAGATTTGAATGGCACCAACAACTTCAGACTACCACATTTCTGTAGTGTAGACACAGCTGATCTTATCAGCAGCTACTCTCCATTGGTAGGTGTGTGGATAATTTTAAGATAGCAGACAGTCTTATTTTTACCACAATAAATGATTTTAAGAGTAAAGAGTAGTGTAAAATATGAAAGTAATCAAGCGCTTGACCTTGGATCAGATTGAATACAAAATGCCTGCATTTTCATAGCTCATTATCATTATAGACACTTGCCTAATGGAAGAAAAGCTTTTATACCCTTCCCATTCACATAAGGCATAGGTCACTGGTTCTACCTTTAATAGTTCATGAAATGTTTGGTTTGGCAGTTTTTTTTTCCTTCAGAAAGGAAACTTCCAAAAATACCTGAAGCTCAGTGGCCTCAAGTGTTTTCTTTTGAAGCAAAATCTTGAGTCACTTTGGAGTATTAGCAAAATACTAAACTGATAACAGCTTAAAAAAAGATATTCAACATCATGACTTTTCTCTCCCTGACTATTCATGCCAGTCTTGGAGGTCCTGAGCAATACTTAAGATACAGGGTTAATTTTAGGTACCTCACTCTCAGAGGTACCTAAAAACCTGGAGATCAGAGCAATAGAGGCTATGGTCAAATTTAAAAGACATCATCATTACTACCCTGCCATTATTTGCTTCTCATCTCATATTTTACACTACCTTTTCCACACCGACAATACTAAATGTAAAGGTATTCACGCCTTTTTTTTTTTTTTTCCTGTTATGTTTAACATCATTCTTCACTTTGTGCATCTTTTCCCATTCAGTTGTATTCCCCCTGGGCTTCCCACCATCAATTCACCTGTGGTTATTTACATCTTAATGTGAAATTGGGCACAGAAACAACTCATCGTCTGGTGAAAAAAAATTAGTGAATTTCAGGTTAAAGATGTTCTCCCTCTGCTAGAGAGGGAATATGTGTATAGTGAGAAACAAACATACCAAAGTCTGAGTGCTGGTTCTGCTACTCCCAACTGTAGAACTGTGGGCAAGTCACCTAACTGTTTTGGGTCTCTGTTTCCTCCTCTGTCAAGTGGGAAGATGATAATCACGATACCTAACCTTTGGTGTTGTAAACATTAAATGAACAGCATATGTAAAGTGCTTTGAACTGTACCTGGCACACTGTAAGTGCAATGTAAGCATTCGTTCTTATTTTTATTATATCTATTCAATGCAGATGGCATAAACCCAGTGTGATAGGGACATTTTACTTATACAATATATTCTTAGCCATTTAAGAACCCTTCATATTTAATTGCATAATATTTTGAATTTACAAAGACAGTGCATGTTACAGCAGAAAATATACTTCATTAAATCTCAAGGGGCTGGGATTTTTATTGTGACTTCCATCTCAGAACCTTGGAAAAGCCACTTAGCCTTTTCTGTCTGTTAGAATCAGTAAATTGTTGGTAGTAGGTAGTGAGAGGGTTGCTTAGATGAAAACTTTTATCAAAGATTCTAGACAGGAAAGCATAATCAGGGACATGTTCTCATTCAAGTAAGGAAGTAGAATTAGCGTTTTTTTTTTCTTTTAAATATAAAGGTGAATTTCTTGGAGAATGGACAAAATTCACTGATGAGTTAGGGTTAAGTCTGACTCTTCCCATCCTTTATACTTTTATGCTATCAGGAGAAGAGGATAGTGTCTGGTGTGCTAGATATCCTCTGGTTAACCCCACAGGTCCCCCTCTCTATTGCTCTGGACCCTGCTTTGTGCCTTAGCACCCCCAGTGTGAAAGGCATTCAAGGGGCCCATCTTCCAGCTTCCTTTGTGTTTGGTCAATGGGAAGCCTGGCTGGAGACAGAGGGAGGAGGGTGTTGAGGCTTCTCTCCAAGGGATGCTGCCCATTGCCAGCTGTGTCCTTCTTCCTAGGTTCTTTTCCCTCTGGGGTTGGTCCTCTGCAATGGGCTGCAGATGACAGATTTGCTGCTAAAATTCTGGGCTCTGCACTACTACTGTGGCTTCCACAGCTTTGTAATGAGCAATTTTGGAAGTAAGTCCTCTGTCTGCCATGTGTTTATTGCTGTTGGAGTCCTGACTAATTTACTATATGTAAAAGTAGTTAGGTGTTTTGGTTGTAATTTCAAGTATAATAGTTAATTTAACTATTAACTAAAATCTCAATAAAAGGAAGAACAACGTTGTCATCAAGAGGCACCTTACCTAAAACTTAGGAGAGTAACATGAATAACTTTTTTGCTTATATGAAGTAAACAGAACTAAAAGTAAAGTCTCAAGATAGTTAAGTTTTGTGATTTCCAGGAAATTCACCAATAACTGATTTATTATATTTTCAAGAAAACTCAGAGTAGTGAGGGAAAAAAAAGAAAAAAGAAAAAAAAAGAACAAGGAAGAAAGTGTGAAAAGCTGTTGATGGCAGAGTATCGGGAAGAAAGGGAATTAGGATCAGTGGTAAAAAGAGAAGTGGAAAGAGTAAAGCAGAAAACAAGGAAATTTGAAATGAGAAGTTGTGAGAAGTAGAAAGGAAAGTAGAGAAACAGTACTCATCTCTAAAGTGGCCTGAGTCTAACACCTGGGCATTGTAAAGGCCGAGGGAAAGGAAGAGCAAAGGAAAAAGACTGAGAAAAAGCCTGGCGATCAAAACATACCACAGGCTATATACAGTTCATTTTGAATTCATTCCCTTTATGAAGCATGAAGGGACAGCCAACCTACCCTCGTATAACTGAGCGTATTGCGGGAACCCGGCAGCTCGGAGCCAGTCACATGCTTCCTTTGCCTCAATCTCTGAAAAAGACAAAAAGGGGAGACACATGAGTCGACTCATCAGCCACACACTGGAAATCTATCTTCTTAATGAAGGAGAAAGTGGTGAGCATGATGCAAGTCATCACAACGCAAAATTGTTCTCAGGTAAGTCTGTATTAAGAGGCTACCCAGAAAGGGGTGTAAAATGAGCAGGTATCACAGAGGTACTTGTTATGTGTCTCCTAAAATTATCTTCAATGTTGATCTGTAAGTATTTGGATAATAACAAAACCACAGATTACTAAACACAAAGGCTGAGTTTCAGGCAGGGAAAATGGCTAGGGAGGAGAAAACTGTTTTCTTGATTTTAAAAAAATCTCTTTTTTTTAACTTTTAAAGATAAGACTATTTTACGAGCCTTTTCCACTCTTGGGGTAATAAAGAAATAATACAACTGGAGTCTATGCAAATATATTTTTTTTTTCCATGAAGAAGGGTATTAAAAAGATCCATGCATTCTTTGATGTTATTAATGGCTTTAATTCCCAACACCCTATAACAAGAGGTTCATTCATCAAACACATTAGAATGATTCCAAGCTGCTGCAGAGCTGCAGCATGGAAAAGCAAATCTGGTGATCCAGAATTGTGACGTGAGTTTTATGAGCCTGCTAGAATCTCTAAGGATCAATCCCAAGAGGCTTATCTGTCCTTTGGGTGACCGTTTTTTGGTGTGGCCCTACCAACAGCACACAGGACCACCTGCCTGGAAAAGCTGTGGAGTGAGATGGGAGGAGTCCGCAGTGTGTGAACCAGGTCACTTTTTGACCTTGTAAATCCTGGATCATTTCCCAGCTACAACTCTGATAGACAAATATGAACACAAGAGAAAAGAAACTCATCTGTCAGAAGTCCAGTTTCTCCAAATAAAATTAAACAGCTGATTTTAACAGATCTCCACCAGGGCTCCTTCCTCTGCTGTTGGGATGGTTCCTGGGCAAGGGCATTGTATTTCCATTTACTCTGACGTTTGCTTTTCCCTGTAGCCAAGCCAGAGAGAACAGGGTGTTCTCAAGACCACTGCACTTTACACTAACATCAGCTGTGGACCTGCAAATGTTCATCTATGTTGGCAGTTCTGAGTCTGTGCAGCATAATGTTTAATATGACAGAGCTTCTGGTATATGTTAGAAAAATAAACCAAAGACCAGATTTTACACAGGTCCCCCCCAAACCCACAGCTTCCTCCCACTGATCATGTTTGATATGGAATGAGATTTAAATTCAGGGACAGAGAGTCTGAGGTGGCCCCTACTCTAGTACCTGCTTTTTTTCAGCATCCTCCAATCCATTGTCATTTCTGGGGTTGAGAGTTTTTAGGTATTGACTTCTTTCTCTGGTGGCAGATTTTTTTTTTAAGCCTAATTGTTATCAGCACTGACCTAATAAGTACTCATGCCTGTCATGCATACATCATTAGAACTATATGGGAATAAAAGTTTTGGGAAATATTTCCCAAATATATCTCTAAGATCCACAAGTACAGTTCAAAACAGACCTTCAGCTGAATGATACTGAGTGGGCTAACCTGAGCTTCCCACTGGAGGATCCGAAAGGCAGTTATTCTACCTTTCAAGAGTTCTATTTAGAGCTCATTAGAGAGTCTGAGGCAAAACTTTCCACTATGATAACTACACACGCACTTTAGGGGAAGTAGGAAAGGCACATTCTGACTATCACATGCTGTCAGTGTTGTGAGTTACACTGAATAGATAAGCTGTTGCTTTAGAAACTTAAACTTGGGGGTTGCCTTTTACTTAAAAATAATATTGTAGTGACCTCCCTGGTGGTGCAGCAGGTTAAAGCACAGCACTAGAAGATAAAGCCACTTCAGCATGAGTTCAATCCCCGCCCTGGAAGTGACCCACTTGCTCAGCAGACCTCTCCTGACCCACCCGCTGCCCCCCTCAGCAGTGTATTTCGTTGATCTGCTTTTTGGATAACTTCATTTTATTTATTCACAAGGGCAACACAGATAATGAATTGAGATGCCATTTGCATGTAAACAATCAATTTTTAAACAGAATCTGTCTAAATCAAATCTCCAAGTCAGCAGAGTTTTGAAATGAGTAGGTATTTAGTTTTGAAGTCTCACTTCAAATGATGATTAAAACTATAGGTAGTAAATACTAACAAATTATTAGAAGTCCATAATAACAAATCCCAGCCATGGGGGGTGGTTCCTCCCCATCACTGCCCATACCTAATTTATTATACTATTTTTAAAATGTCTACTAAACAAGAACTCCCAACCCTACCACCAGGAGTCCCAACATCTTGATATAACAATTTGAGGACAAATTGTTTACCACCACTGAAAAAACAAACAAATAAATTTGGCATAATAACCACTATCAAAATTGACTTTATCAAGGGGCAAAAAAAGTCTTATAATTTTGGCCCTCCCTGGTGGCGCAGCGGGTTAAAGCATAGCACTGAGAATCTAAAGCCGCTTCTGCATGAGTTCGATTCCCGCCTGCTCCGGAGGTGACCACATGGCGTGGCAGACCTCTCCTGACCCGCCCGCTGCTCCCCTCAGCAGTGTACTTCGTCGATCTGCCTGTTCTGCTCCCTGCTCTGTCTCTGGTGAAGCCTCTCACCGCCCCTGAGCCTCTGGCCTGTACCCCAGTTCTGTATGAACAAATAAATAAATCTTTAAAAAAAAAAAAGTCTTATAATTTCTACTAATCCCTTCCTATTCCTACTAAAATCTATCAGCCAAATGCCAATGTTCTCCTGAGGCTACAACTCTTGCAGTGGTCAAAATGATCAGAAGATTAAAAAGAAATCATTATTGCTGGTTTCCCACTTGACAAAAGTCTACCTAGTGAGATTAAAATGACATTTCAGGGGAGTCTGAAACCTTACTGCTACTGTGTTCTTGTGGGCCAATATAACACTAAGTAAGAGCTCTAAGGGTCACTAAAATCACATTTTTGATGGTTACTTGTTCTCTATTTGCTATTGATACCTGCCCCTTTAGCAGTTCAGCCCCATAGCTACAAGGTAAAGCATGAACTTATTGGATGTCTCCTATAGAAAATCTAAATACGGACTGGAACCAGGAAATGCTCTTCCACAGAGCAGCCTCTAGTCTCCATTGTGATTATGCCATTACCACTGCTAGAGAAAATTCAGTGTATTTGCCCCAGTATCATGACAGGATTTCAATGCACAGGATTCAATAGAAACTTCAAGAGAATTTCACAATACAATCTCACCCTATTATATGATACTGTAACAAGTATCTATTTTTGCCTGCCCAACATTTTCCCACACTGCTTTGCATGTCTCTATTAAGAATCTTTTCTATAGAGTTGAGGTGGGGCTGATTCCCTCATTGCCCCTGATACATTCTTTAGTCCTAACACCACTACCCACAGGGATATTCCTTAAGAGAACCACATGACCTTTATTCTAAGGAGCCCAAGGAGATTTGGGTTTTTAAGTTAATAGTTGAGGGGGCTGAACTGACTAGTTGAAAAGGGAGATACTTAGTTTTTTAGCTGAAGCTTGAGCTGCACTAAAACCAAGCAAATCCTGTCACTCAACAAAATCAGAATATGGTTTGGCACAAGAAGAGCTCTCTGCCACATTCCTATGATTCTTCTTGAGGAAAAGTCACTTGTTTTGTCTCAGTAGACTTTCCTAGACACTGGGAACACGATGTGACCTCTGTCCAGAGCAGAACAGTAGAGGGAGATCATTTTACTCATTCCTGTGGGGATGCACGTTGAAGGGGGTTGGAACAAGGTCACTGTGGAGGCTCACCACGGCCTGTGACACTGGTTTTAGTAAGTATGATCATGTTTCTTAATTATACATGTTCAGTGTTGAAAACTCAACTCATTCCATTACTAACAAATAATTCAAAATATGGTATGTGTGAAAATGCTAATGTGTACATATCTTTGGTTGTTCCTTTTTTCACATAATAAGAATTGCATTTCCCCATATAATGATGTTTAGTGACAAAATGGGAAATTAACTTTGTCTTGAGAAATAATAAGTACTTGATTTTTGAATGCTACCAATCACACTTCCTGGCTGGAAGATGATAACATCATTTATCAATTCAGTAGGATCTTAGCAGCACAGACTGTGGAGAAGGCTGGAAGATGATGTGAATTAAAAAAAAGATTAACAAGGTGCTTCTTCAAAGAAGTATCATTTAGGGATGCTAGAATTGTTAGGTGGACAAGGTTCAGTAAGTCAGTAAGGTCTAATACCAAGAATAGCAAGTGTTCCACCCAGGTTTGCTGACTATCTCTCATGTTACAATATCACTGAATTTTTTAACTGATGCTTCTAGCTAGAGTGCTTGAGAACAGGATGCTCCTGCTAAGCATTTTAAGTGCATTGGCTTATAACATCCTCAGCACAGCAAATATTTTTTCCTATTGCTAACTCAAAAGAATACCATGCTTTCCAAATGACCTGAAATTCAAATTAGGGCCACATTAAAGTTTTTTATCTTCAGAAAATTGGTTAGCTAAAAGGAACCTACACAGCAAGGGAAGATTCTGACATCATTACATATGGGCATAGATATTTCTGTTGTTTTGACAATTTATGGAGGTCTTCTTTCTTGAATGTTCATTAAATGTACTTAAGAGAAGCAGAGAAGGAGAGGTGTGATTTACAAAAGTAAGCTTGAGAACCATATTTTGTTTTTGCGTTTAAATTGGCTCACATGGTGGGCACCCCATTTTTGAAAGATTATGGGTGACTCAACCATCATAAGATGTCAGTGGTTGCAATTATCACTATTAAGGTATGCCACAGGTATTAACATTTCAACAGGCGCAAAGCTGTTGACTTAGGTGACTACTACTACTGAATTAGCTTCATTTTTAACTTACCACTTAAGGCAAATGAATCCTTTGTCTTCACATGGAATTCTCAAGTGAAATCCCTACTTATTAAAGGTGCATTCACTTGGCCATACATTAGGCCAATTTTGTTCAAGTCAATGCCAGCGTTTTTTATTCTAAGGATAGGAGCGATGCAATCATTGGTATTACAGACAATCTTACATGGCCATCGCAACTCCTCTCCCAGCAGGGATGTCCTTAATGACAGCTGCAGGATGGTACATCAGGTTTATGTAGAAAGACACTGTACTTAGATCATGTGCATAGTGTCAGGACACGTCCCTTTGTACTCACGGACTCAGTTCTAACTTTATTGCAATGTGCAAAAGCCCTGAATACATCTTAAATGTATAATCACATACATTTTTCTAACATTAGAACATTTTCTAAGTTACCAATAGGAATATACAATACAGGTTATTGAGAACAAATTTAAAATTAATAATCAGTGACTATTCAAACCAGTGAGCAAACTGACACATACCATTTTGTCTTCCCATAATTTCCCATAAAATAAATTAATGCATTAATTTCATTAATGCATAGCAAACCCTCTTGTTACCAGCTAATGTGTAATTACAGGAAAAAAATCTAGAAGATGCACATGTCCCTGTGAAACTGAATTGTACCGTTATGATGGATATTCAAAGCTGTTTTATGTGTACATTTTTCCTGAAGACAAGGCCCTAGGCATGCAGAGACAAGCTATTCTATCACCAGTTCTAATATGAGCCTTATTTCCTAGGCTTTGAAATATCTTCTGCAAGCTGGATTCATAGAAAATCTGCTCACTTAAAAATAATTTCTGCGGGAGTAACAAAGGATGAAGGAAGTTCTATATGTAAATAGTTGACCTATTTATTGCCATTTAAGGCTAGTTTTTCATCTTGTTTAAAATAATCTTTTTGGGTCCTGTTGAGAAAATTAAATGTACATTTAATTTATAATTTGTTTAACTATTGAATAATAGTTATAAAGTTATAATGAACACATATTTTCTTATCTGTTCCCAATGATTCCTCTGTGGTTGCCACACGATTTGCAGCTCTCCTTCAGCTGGGAAGCATATACTTTCCACCCCATTGATGTTTGGCTTGGCCATATGACCTACTTCGACCAGTGAAATGTGAGTAGAAGCAACCAACAAATGCTAGTTTTTAGCAAAAGTCTTCATGAGCCATCACCTAATTCTGCCAGCTTTTCTACCCTTTTCTCTTTGCCATGAGTCTAATATATCTCAGAGAGAGGCTGTTCTTTCAGGCAGGGCCCTGGAGAGATAACACAAGGAACAAAGCCACAGCAGACTGGCTGTTGACTCGTTACGTGAGCAAGAAATAAACTTCTGTTGTTTTATGCCACTACATTTGAGGAACAATTTGTTACAGTGGCACAATCTACCATAAGCTAGTTTAACACAGCTGCCAGATATTCACCCTACAGTTGAAGCATACAGATGCACTATGAATCTATTTCAACTAGTAGCTGGTGCTGGATATCCTCTAGTGCGCATAGCAATGAACAGTTTCAGTAATTATTTCTGGTAGGAATTCTGCTTTTCTGCCTACAGGCACAGCCTATATGAATATTAAAAAAATGTTTTTCATGCTCCTCTATCACAGTCATCCATTTGTGCGTGGGCTCACACACAATCACAATCACAAACACACATACCATTTTTTTCTCTTCCATACATAAACACATAGCACAGAAAATCCAAAGGTCACTTCCAATTGAACAAGGAAAGTATTCAGGATCAATACTGTTCTCTATGCCCATATTCTTAAGAGTATATAACTCCACCCCCCACACCCCCAATCAATCACAAAGAAAAAGAAAGCAGAAAATATATGATCTACTAGCCAAATAGTTTCTGACCAGATTGCTTTGACTCAAGTTTTCCATGAGGCAGAATAGCTCTTTATTCTCCTCTTTCATTTGGTACAGATTGTTCCCATCAGGCGCTTGTGGTATTTCTCAGAGAGGCTGCATGCATACACAAGCACATGAAAATCCTCAGCCTTTTGAAGATGTGGAGCCACTGCCTACCACTAAATCCCACGAGATGTCCAAAATGGAGTCAGTTAAGCAATTGAGTGCAAAGTAGGGGAATTGATTCATATAATTAGAAAGAGGTCATAATTTGCAGGCACATCCATAGTGAACCAGCAAGGCAACAGTCTTGATTTAACCATTCATGGATAAGGGAGGCCATGAAATTCTGGAAGTGTGTTCTCTCTCTTTCCCTAATTCTGCTCTTTTGGCCTCTTGAAAACGTAGAAGACAAGAGTCCATGATAGCTGACTTCTTGTTGGCTCACAGAAGCAAAAGCCATAGTGTCCAAGAGGTAGGCCAGCTTGCTATTATCAGAAAAATGATGCATGTTCTGTTATACTGACGATTTCTCACATGGACAAAAGCTACTATTTAATGGGTCCCATCATTGGATGCCAGGTTCCTTGGCTTTGGATAGGCACTTTCTACTCTGCATCTCTTAAAGTCACTTATTATATAAATAACTTTAAAAAATTAAAGTAAAATTGACATGTGATAATGTATTAGTTTCAAGTGTACAACATGATTTGATATTTACAAATATTGAAAAATCATCACAATAAGTTAACACCTATGTATTCATAGCCATACATTTTTAACTTAAGACTTCTATTTTAAATGTTAAAACATTCATTCATGTTTTAGGAAATCAAACCCCTTTGTATCTATTTTAAGTCAATCTAAATGTCTATAACTTGTAAAGGTTTATCTGTTACTTCAGTTTCTTAACTCATCTCTTTTATTGCTTTGAGAACTTCAATTACGCCAGACACTTTTAAGCTACTGTGCAGGCATTGGGAGTACAAAATCTGTCGCCCAGATAAAATAAGTCCAAGAATCCTACAGATACAATTTTACTTGAATTTACAAGTTAATTGAGGCACCCTACCACAAATACAGCCAAATGGGTGTTAAGTTTACCTGCATCTGGGGCTCGCATGACAACATAGTCACTAACATTTCTGACTTCAAACATAAGGTTCTATGCATTTCGCTTCTCATAAATAGCAATACCTGGATCAGTCAAAAATGAGTGTTTGCTTAATTAATCCTAAGAAAAGATGTGCATAACTCAAGTGTAATTTTATTAACTATATATAAAAATTTCATAATGTAGTCATGCATCCGATTTTTAAATATTTACCGGGAAGATATTTACTGGGAATTTTCCAACGTGTCTTTGCCAGTTTTCTGAAATACTTTCTATTGTCTGCAATAGTACTGGTGTGTGAATCATTTTCTAAGCATACACTACTCATTCCAGAAAATAAGGGCCAGATTAAAAAAAATTAAGTTATTAATAGGTTTTCACTTACAGATTCATTTTCCTTTTGTTCTTTATGGCTAAAGAAACTGCCGAGTTTAGAGATTTGCTAAGAATTAGAACTTTTACTTTGTAATTCATTAATTCACACAAACACATTTCTTTAAAAAGTCAATTTAAAGTGATATCTTAAAACAGCTTCACCTGATTTGGGGTGGGGAGAGATTAAGCTTCCAACCAAAGAGGTGGGAAACTTAACTGGCCTCTTGAAGCCCCTCTTCTGTGCGTGCGTGCTTTTTCATCAAGCATTAGGAGATACAAAAATGAAGTGTATCTTGCTATGATCTAACCACAAGTTAACTGAGGCATCCCATAAACACACCACAAATACAACCAAATGGGTTTTTAAGAAAGTTATATAAACCATTAAAATTTTTTAAAAGCTTAAAACATAATAAAAGTTTAATCTTGGAGAGTTCAATTTGGGTAGAAGATAACTTAAAGAGTCACTTGGGTTTTAATAATTATTGTCACAAAATCTTTGTTCAACCCCCTTTAAATCTCAAGTTTAAAAACACAGCAGGAAATGGCAGAAGCGTGTATCATGTAACCACACAACTACTTCTAAATGGAGGAGGTCTGGATAACTCTGCCTTTTACAACTATAAATTACCTGACCAGCTTTGGGTATGCAACACATTTTACTAATGTAGTCAATTTGGTGGTTTTGACATATATGCTTGCCCAAGTACTCACTAAATTCTGGTATAGAAGGCTCATTCCTCTAAGAACAGACTAGGGCAAGAACTAAAAGTGACTTAAAATTCTCTCTTGAATGAAATCTAATAGAAGAGCAGCACAACCTAAACCCAATATTGAACACAGTACATGTACACTCAAGCCAAGACTGAATTATACTGATGAAAGGAAAGAGCACACAAACTAATTTAACAATTTCAAATGTTAGCAAGATTCCTGATTTACAAAGGCACCAGCAGACTCATATTGACAGTGTTTGGTGATTGTAGACACCGGGCAGCACTGATCTTTGATGCCTCTCACAGGCTGGATAACCTGCAACAGCCAATCTGAGGACAGGTGGAACCAGGGAAAAGCCTGGGCTTTAGCTGCATTCCGCTGAGATGGAGGACAGAGGGAAGCTAAGCTTTTTAAAAGATAAGTTTCTTTTAAGGCTTACTTAGTTTTAAAAAGTCAAATAAAATGATTTTGTTGTCCTTATACTTAGTAAAAATATACACAAAAAAGAAAGAAAAATTGCTACAAAAATTGAGCAACATCTGTTGCACACTGTCTCTTATCCTTTTATTATGAAGATGTATAGACTATCTAGGATAAATACACTATTCCATATCGTTTACAGATCGCATACCAATATAGATTACTAAAGTCTAATCTGCTTTTTCATTTGCTAATGCATTCTGAACTTTCCACGCCAACAGGATCTTTTTCAAACCTTTGAGTAGTATCCCTACTGTGATTACTTCAACAAGCATCTTCTTTTATCAGTCAAGGTTTCCATAATGAATGAAAAAGAATAAATCCAATCCTCTGGAGCCTTTTGTTCTAAATAAAGAATTTTACCAGAACATGCATACTGGTGAATACATTTTAGGGAGTACTTCTGGGTTGACATTTCTCATGTTATTTTACATTCTGGATTAAAACACATCTCATATGGTTTTGATTTATATTCTCAGAAGACTTCAAAAAGGAAATTCCAAGTGGAAGTTTATTCATACACCAAAACTATGTTTAAATGATGCTACAGGGATGTCTTAAACTAACACAAGTCAGGAAGTTCAAAGTTAAGGTTAGATTTTGGACCCTGTTCCCACCTCTTCCTTCTTGGTATTTGCTAAGTGGAAATTTTATGTAACAGCTGTTCTGTTTGTCTTTGACCTCCTGCATATGTGTTTAGATCATTTCAAAGATGCATTTCACTTTATGGAATAAACTGGTATTTTCTAAAGGGTGTTGCTGAAGTTTCAAGGTCACATTTAAGAACAAAACAAAACATAAAATAGACTAAATAAAGAAAAGCTCCATATCTCGTTGTAATGACTAGATGAATTTTTAAACTCTTTGTGACATCCAACTCCTTTCAACAGGGATTAAAGCAAAATGTGACCTATGTACTTCTAAAACTAGAAAAATCAACTAGGAATGCATCTCTTTAGAACCAACAGCTTTATTTGTGTGCTGGGTTAATGGTTACTGATTTAAAGAAGGGCTTAAAGTGAAGACATTCTAACATTTTTCTTAATTAATGACATCTATCACTTAAGTAAAATCTCTCCTTGCATATTTCTATGTGTGTGTATTTGTATACACACACACACACAAACTTACATACATGCACACAAACACTTAGTTTTATGAATTGACTTTGTTTTAACATCTATCAATTTGTTGATAAATAAAAGTCCTTTATTTGTGGGCACACTATATACGAAAGGTACACAGCAATTCTGCCTGGAAGCAAGGACTGAGTTCAAGTCTATTATTATCTTCATGATTTTGCATAGGTTACCTTCAACAAGACTTAGTTTCACTATAACATGAGTGCCTAAATTAGAGTGTTGTTGTCAGAGTGACATGAGTTATTGCCTGTAAAATGACTAGATATTAGTAGGGCCATACTGTTTGCCTCTATTACTACAGAGGAAGTACTTACTATTACTTTCCCATAATAAAAAAAAAATTGTGGTTCTGATTCTCTCGACTCAGCTCTTCTTTACTCGGCCTTGAGAAGTAGAAGGCAGTCATCTTATTTATTTATACAGCAGACATCTGTTGGGTGCCCACCATGTGAAAAGCCTGCTGGGAAGCACTGTGGGAGAATACACAGCTGTGACAGGGAGGTTCCTGCCTTGCAGGTCTCTAAGCTCAGCAGGCAAGACAAAAACACATGCAGGCATCTCCACAACCCAAGAAAGCAAAAGCTTGCCAGAGTAAGATAAAATCCTCCAGGGCTTGGGGTGGGAGGGGTCATTTGGGAGAAGGTGACCAGGAAAACTTAGCAGAGGAGACTTGTGCCAGAAAATGGTTAGCTATCTGTAACCACTGTTATGCCTGTAGCAATCCCTTTTCTGCCCACTACCTGATTTTGAAGTTGGGATTCCTGTCAACTCCATGCCTTTGTGGAGTAAATGCTTATGCTTCTCCATCTGAGCCTGCAGAAGGGTTTTTGGGCTAAGTGTTGCCTGTTCCCTCTGTCCTGATTCTCATGAGCCTACTGAAATTATTTTTTTCATTTATAGGAGACTTTGTTATGCTCTGTTTTTTTTAATGTTGTATTGAAGGACGACAGCAATACAATGCTGTTTCACAAGATATAACAAAGGTCATAAATGAAAAATGACACTTTGAAAATGGCAGTCAGGAGCTCCACAGGCTGATATTTTTAGGATATGAATGTGAGGTTGAACAGAACAATCTAGCAATTATAGTTTATGATGTGCTTTCCAGTTAATAAGTAAAATATTAGCTATCAGGTGCTTGATATGTAAGGATCTCAAGGGCACAGATGTATTTAAACATAACCAAACATATCAGAACCTTGGGAAAGAAATCTATCAGAAATGTAGACTTTGTTAAAGGAAATGCCTCCAAAAGATTATTTTTCCATGTTATGAGAAAAAAAAATGAGAAAATTGTGAGCAAGGGATACAGGCTTCCTGTGAACCTGTGAATTAATGACTGGGAGAAGTTTCAGGCTAATGTAGAGTCCAAGGTCACTGACCTCAGGAGGTCATGATTCTCCCAGATAGGTTTCCTGCCAAGGTCATTCTCACTATTAAAAACATCCTAGGTGTGTATTTTGTGATCTGAACCATTGTGAGGAGGTAACTGAGAGGGTAATTCAAATACCATTAAAATACTTCAAATTATTTACAATAAAAACAAAGAAACAGTTTGCTCTCATGCTTAGAATAATTACAGTTAATGTTTCATGACAGTTCAAATTATACTTAATGTTGAACAGAATTTTTTTCTCCAAATAAGGGACAGTAAGTATATATTCTCTCTCTCTCTCTTTCTCTCTCTCTCTCTCACACACACACTTTAATTGAGATGAACTTTTTCTTGTTTATGCTAAGAATTAGGGATTCTTAATCTAGGGTTTTAAAAGTCAGAACCTTGGGAACCTCTTTCTATGCAAATATTGTTATACTGGTCCTTTGTTTGCTACTGCTAAGTAGATTTCATTAAATTCTCCAAATCATTTATTCCACCATTAAAGTACTCACATATAACCCAAGAAGAAGAAAATTGTATGCACCTTGGAGACTGAAATGAGGGCCAACTTTTTCCTGCTCTGTTTATGGTGGGGAACCAATTTTTGAGTTTGGGACCTGGAAACATAAATGATCTCTATCACTCACATACATGCGCACGGGCACACACATGCATATACAAGCATATACTTGATATAGGTTTACATATGTCCATTAAACATGTCCTAGATAACTGCAAGTAGGCTTAAATAAATATGAAGTTTTTAGCGTCCTTTTAAACAATGACATTACAGGTATACACTGAAGCTTGGCAAACTTACATTTTTGCACATCTAATTTGTAGTCCAGAGCCTGGCAAATGAATGATAAGTGAATAAATGAATGACTGTGTTAAAAGGAAAACACTTAGAGCTTCCTGAATTTATAGGCCTATAAATACCTATAATGATTTTCAGATACCTGCCCTTCCAACTCAAAGGGCTCTAGGAAATGTGGGAATCTGTATGGTGAAGGTAGTTTGCAAACTGCAATGCCCTTTATTAAAATAAGGTGACATTAATCTTCTAGCTGTGATCCCACCCCTGGGGGATGTGTCCTCAGAGAGCTCTCGGCAGCTCAGTCTTTGCACATGCTGATGTTGCCATTTTCTGAAGGGCAGGGCACTTGACAATATCCTAGCGCTGACTGGGAGAGTTGTTTCTGCTGGATCTGATCCCTTTTCCCTCCCTTCTTCAAGGAATCTGGGAATTCCAAAGGCACATATTACTGCAAGATTTAGTCTTGGAAGAAGAATACTGTGAAAAGATTTTCCTGTTTTCTTCCTTTTTAAGACTATCACATCTAATTGGAAGAAAATCACGCTTGCGGATAATTAGACACAACTACAGAAAAAGAATATCATAGGACTTTCAAATGTTCTAACAATCTTTATTAAGAAATGCATCTTATATAGTTGTGAACATTCACACATTCATACACACAACTACTGGCACACACAAATGCTGAAAAAAAGTTTCACAAAGCAATTTATACTTCATGTATGTTTGCAATGCTGTCTGACATTTTTCTTGTCTCATTCTCTCTTACTAAAAATTTCTGCTTATATCCCAGTTTAGAGAACACTGTCTTAGATGACACTGTTAAGACTTTTAGATGAGAAGCACCAAATAACTGAGTGAATAAACTGAACATAGTTATCAGTGTCTAGCTGCTGGGGATCTTCTCAGACTCCTTCCTTCTCTTGGATTCCCCATATTTTCACAACACAACTCCAAGCTTTTATCTATTCAATGTATTCTTCAGACTCCTCTTCTCTCCCCTCTGTTAGGTTTAGAGCCTACCCATGTTCCCAGGACTACTGCAACAGACTCCTGGGAGGTGTGTCTGCTGTATTTCTTGCTTTCTTTACCTGAGATGTAACTACAAACATTCTTAAAACTCATTGCTTTCCCACCACCCACAAATAAAGCACAGCCCAGTATCATTGCCCTCTCTCCCAGTGTCTGTTTGCTTCCAGGCATTCCCAGCCCAGTTTGGATCCAGTTTCATGGAACTGCCTGTTTATCAGTTTATGGTGTTTCAAGTCCTGTGCTTAAGCCGTTTCCTCTCTCTCATTCCTCCTTGTTCTTTTTCTCCTAACCTACTCTCATTATGCCCAGAGAAGATATCATCTCCTGAGTCCCCATTTAGCCTTATTCTTCTCTGGGCTTTGCTATAACTCTTATGAGAATGACTACCCTAAGGATCAAGTACAAGGCAGGGAAAGGAGAGAACAAGTTGAGGTTAAAAACTGTTCAGAGATGGGCCTCCCTGGTGGCTCAAGGGGTTGAAGCACAGCACTAGGAAGCTATCTACAGCCACTGCAGACATAAGTTTGATCCCCGGCCAGGCAGGAGACCCACATGGTGTGGCAGACCTCTCCTGACCCACCTGCTGTTCCCTTCAGCAGTGTACTTCAGTGGACCTGTCTGTTCTGCTCCCCACTCTGTCTCTGGTGAATCCTCTTACCAACCCCCCCCCCCCAACAACACACACACACTTCTGGCCTGTTGTTGTATGCATAAATAATAAATCTTTAAAAAGAAAACAACAATGGTTCAGAGAGGACCTGTGATAATGGAGAGCTAGGTGGAGCATGGGTTTATTCTTGGGGCTCCTAAGCAAACCGTGTTACTTCCCAGTCTCAGTTTCTTCATCTGCAGAATATCTCTGAATTATGCACAGTCTGTGGAGGAGCTCTAAGGATAGGAGAGAGAGTCCAGAGAAGGATGGGCACTCAGTTCACTGCTTCAGTTCGGTCCCTGGGACAGGGTTTTGGGCTTTATTTTCTATTTGTATTTGTTGAACAAAATAAATTTTGTAAATTGACAAAGAACAGGCACTTTCAAACTGAAGTTACTATTGATATACTTGAATGGCAGAAGAAAATAAACAGGTACCCCTCTTGAATCTATATCTTTCCAGCTAGAGATGGAGATAATAACATGCTCTTACTTGTTTTAAGACAAAAAGCTTTCCCTCAAATATTAAGAAAACGGATGTTCCCAAAGATGTACCACCCTATGGCTTTTAATAGGTCAGGATATTCAATCCAGCTGAAGAGGCTCAGATGTAAATTTAAAAGAGAAATCTCACTTTTAGAGATGATTTATTAATTATTATTATTACTATTTTTTAACAACAGTCTCGCTGAACACCTGGAAATGTGGAGCCCGGGTAAATTTTGCTTCTACCCAAGCCACAGTGACAATATGTTGGACCTCAAGGTCTGACTAGAATGAGCTGAGAGACCCAGGCAATGAGGCTGACTGCTGCTGAGGAGTAAGATCCCAGGCTGGAGGCAGAATCTCTGTAGTCAACATAAAGTTCTGGCTTGAAAACAAAGACCTTAAATAGCCCTCCAAAAAAAGCAGGTGATCTTATGTTGTAAAGGCAATTTGGGCATTTCATTCAAGAATGCAACCAAAATCCTCTAAAGATAATTTCAAGGATACAACCCCAATATTTGTATCCTTGTACTCCTCTGCTTAAAATCCATCACTATTTCCAAGTAAAATCCACACTTCTGAGGGCAGCATGTAATTCTTGATCTCAGCATGGTTCCCTGGCATGTCCACATGCATCTCAAAGGCCAGTGTTATTAAGCAACTCTGGGTCCTTGAAACTGCCACAACTTCCCTGGACTCCCCATCCTCTGTTCTCTGTAGGTACTTTCTAGAATGGCTTTCTCCTACTTCATCTGAGCAGCTAATTTTTATTCTTCTTTCCCCTTTGATCTCTTTAATTCTCAGTTCTAGTTTAACTTCCCTATAAGGTCCTACCTGACCACTCACTCCATCTCTGACACATGGGTTAATTGAGGAAAGTTCTGCTGTCACTCCTTTGTTACCGCTCCGCAGGCCCCCCCCCCACCCCCAGTGTACTTTTGGTCCAGCACTTACCCCAACTCTGGAATTTATGGTTTACTCTGTCTTTCAGTTTCTCTCCATAGGCACTGTCTTTGCATATTCTGCAGGAACACCCAAAGAAGTTTGGCTAAAGCTGTGTGGCAAACTGAGTTTCCAGGACTGAGGCTCAAATATATTTAAAGTGCTAGTCCTCTCTCATGCTTCCGGCCCCACTAACAGTGGAGAAGAACCTTACTGCTCCCCAGTGACCAGAGCAGCATCAGTTGAGATTCCAAGCCTCCACACTTCCTTTCCTCATTGTTTTCATTCACATTAAAAAGGAACACCATGCATTTGCATCACTGCCTCAAAATAAAGTTACAAGGAGAATAGGTTCCATTTGGAGCAGAAAGAACCACATGCTTTCTAATGAATCAAATCACTAAATATAACTAAAATATAAGGTGGAGTATGTTCCATTTCTTCATTCACATCAACAGCATCTTTTAGTAGCAAACAGAACTCTCTACTCATAGAGAAAAGGCTCCAAAGTTACATTATAATTCCAGCCATTAATCTTTTGTTTGAAATTTATAAATCTACTCTTACAAGCCCTTTAAGAACACAAATACAGTTTTAAAATATTCCATAGTTGACTACAAGCAGCAAACATGATGTTTCTAAAAACTTTCTCGGTACAAAATGTCCCCTCAAAATATGCAGGTACCAATAAATCCTACTAAACAGCCTCTTTGAAATCTTATGCCTCTTTTCTCTTTTCTATTTACAATTTCAACAACTTATTATCAACTACATATTCTAGAATCTTCTTTCATAACACAATAATGGTATCACCAAATTTAGTGTATTTGCAATGAGTAATCCCCAAACAGTAAAAGAAAATAATTTCCATACATTTTAGGTTTTCCAAATTTTAGGTTTTAAAATTTTCCTTGGCATAATGGTTTCTATTAGCAAAACTCAAGACACCCCTAAGCGACCAATAAATCCTGCCAACCACCTCCATGAAATACTGCTTCAAGGATTTACAACCACTCTCCTCAGACTTCATACTGACACCTCTTTGTTTCAGATCATGTTGTGAAAATAAATGGAAAACAATTCACAGCAGCGCTTTCAGAAGCTGGGCTGGGAAAGTGGGGAGTTTCACTAATGCTGATGTCATAGTCATTTCTGAAATTCCAGTCTTGGTTACTGTCTCATCTGGGCTCCTTTCTGATCTGGAATTCCCTGCTCAGCTTTTCCTCACTACCCACACACCTGACCCCTGGGGGAACCGTGAGTCACTTCCTGTCCTTTAAACTAGTGGCTAAATTTCCCCATCTGTAGAAGCCTTGAACTGGGGGAGGTGAAGTGAAGGAGCCAGAGGGATAGAATTGCTTAGAAGGCAGGCCAAAGAGGGAGAGGGGTCCTGCTCCTCTGATCTTTGAAAGAGCTGCTCAACACTCCCTACTCTTGACTTTCTATGAGATTATTGCTATCGCAATAATGAACTGAATGTACCCTACTGACGACTTGAATTTACCTCCAATTTCCTATTTTCTCTCTATCTTCACACAGCTTTTTCTAACTTCAGAAAAGATGATGGGTAAAAGAAATAAAAAAGTAAATTTATCAGTCTTACAATCTTAGCATTTGTGAAAAGTGTGACTGGGTAAATGTGAGATCTAATTAAAAATACATGGTTGGATGGGACATTCTCTTTCACTGAGACATACGTCCTTATTTATCACTAATATTAATAAATTGTGATTCTAAAGTTCCACCTTTCCTTTTCAATCTACTCTTAATAATTGAAAGTATTATAGAAAAAAACGATGAGCCCAAAGCTAACTTCAGATTTGTTATTTAAAAATGGTGGAATACGGGCCCTCCCTGGTGGTGCAACGGGTTAAAACACAGCACAAAGACGCTTAAGCCACTTCCACATGAGTTTGATCCCCCGCTGCCCCGGAGGTGACCACATGGCGCGGCAGACCTCTCCTGACCCGCCCGCTGCTCCCCTCAGCAGTGTACTTTGTCGATCTGCCTGTACTGCTCCCTGCTCTGTCTCTGGTGAATCCTCTCACCCTCCGCATCTCTGGCCTGTACCCCAGTTCTGTATGAATAAATAAATAAATTTTTTAAAAAAAAATAGTATACATATTCTTGAAAAAAGTCTGAACAAATAAACAGAAAAACCATGAAATTTCAATGCATTATTTGTTCAAGTTTCTAAAAAGACTTTGGTAAATAGTGTATAAGTTGTATCTGTTTTAGTAAGTTATGATATAAGCAGTTACTTCAGTGCAGTTATGCTAAAAAAAAAAAGACATGATTTTCAGCTTTTTGAATATACTTTTTTCATTGGTCAATGATTGGTCCACTATGGCAATTTATGATAACAAAGCAATTTATAATGTTAATTTAGAAAAAATTATTTCATAAGTTCATTTACTGTTGTTACCATGAAATTTATAAAATTTGCTTTTGGGGGGGGGTTTAGGCATGGAATTAGAAAAAAGAAAAAGAGCACAAAGACTTTTACAGAATAAATTGTGCTCCAACAGAGAGAGATGCTAATAAAGCCATTTATTCTCTCCAATTCCAATTTCTTATCAATAAAATGAGGTCTACATCTTAGGAATTTAAGATGAAGTGTTGGGCTGACTGTATCTGAAATCAGATACTGGACTCCAGTGCTTGGAGTCCACTATAGGATTCTGGGAAGATCAACAGAGCTGATGCTCTTATGGCATAATTGTAGATGATGGCCATGGCAATATGAACTGAATCCAAGAAAACCCATATGAATGTGGGAGGAAAATTAAGGTTGGTCTAACTCTTCGTTGCTAGGAAAGCATTGTTGATGAACTCTAATCTGGATGGTTTACATGATTTCATATTGTGGCCTCTGACATAGAGAGTGAAACATCCCAAGAAACCACAGCCTTAGTGGCTGTGTCTTTGTCTGGACATCGACCCCAACTGGTTCCTTTATTTCAATTTTATTCTTGACTGTAACATTTTTAATTCTCTTTCCCTCTACTCTGTAATCCAATTCTAATAAAGAGGAGAGGATTCTGACCATAGGGAGATGAATAAAAGCACATTTTAAAAAAGGCACTCAGTTATTTACAAAACAGTCATTAAAATGTCTGGGTAAATGACCTCATGCTGCATTCAGCCTGCAAGTCAGTGAGCAATCTGGCCCTTAGATCCTATGATTTTGGACTGTTTTTGCTAAAATTAAGTTACAGAAATATGTGAGCTGGAGGGTCTCAGTTTTTCAGCAGTTACCAAACACCTGACACAGAGTAAGGCATAAAGCTACATGGGGAAACTTGTTGGCAATGCGCTAAATAGTTACCATTAAAAAGGCCAAAAAAAAAAAAGTTCTAGAGCATGTGGAAGCTTAGGCAATTTATAGTTTGACTGGAGAAAACATGAGCTATAATTGAAGTATTTACTCAACAGTGAATAAGTCACTTAGAACCTACAACAGTATATTGGTAACTCTGCTTCCATTATTCATTATTTTTTTCATCTTAATCATGCACACTTGTTATTGGCATTTGTTTTTCTTTAAAATAAATATCATTAGAATTTTGCAGTTTTTAAAATGCATATTCAGGAATGTTCTCCCTGGCTAAATTGTATGATGATACCCATAAAATACATTGGATTCTTAAATTAATTCCTTCTCATGCCATTAAAATATTCTTCTAGAAGGTATCTTCATTGTTATTGTCGATGCCAACAAAATGTGTGTGGTAAATGCTTTATGTTTTTTTCCCCCACAAAAGGCCACTTAATTCTTACAACAACCTCCAAAAAGGTATTATATCATCCACCTATGGAAGAAGAAACCAAGATTCAAGAGAGGTTGAAAAAGGCATCAGTAAGATCACATACTAGGTTAATTCAAAGGTTAACTCAAAGATATCTACTCTAATGTAAGTCCTCATTCAGGATTAAACGGAATAAGTATATTAAAAACAAACAAAAATCTGCCATGTCCTTTTGAAGGATTATAGAGTATAAATAAAAAAGAAACCATAAAAGAAGACATTTCCTCACTTAATTGCCCCACTAATTTATTAATATCTAATTCAGCTATTAATTATGTCACTATTGTACCACCAGATAATGTGAGAATAAGAAAAAGAGGTCACTTAAATGGCAGCACTTAAACTCTGATGAAAATGAGAGTTGTCAGTGATAATGAGGAGAAAAAGTTGAATCATCAAAAAACATTTTCCAAAGGTCTTGACCAAGGGTCTAGCTGGAGAAACTGAGTTTTCCTGCAGAATGAAGCCAATGGAACTTTGGAAGAGGCAGGAACAGTAACCATGAGGGCAGTATAATAAAAGAATTGCTATAGCACACACACCCAGACAAAGCATAGCATCATACCCTATATGTATGATGTCAAACACTGAGACTCTCAGAAATCCACATCATCATCATCACCACTTTGGAGACAGGCCATAGGATGCCAGAACAGAAGGCACACCACACCCAGATCTTTCCCAGTCCCGTCAGCCACGTTTCTAGAATGCCATGATGCTCAGTCACCCTGTGGCAGTGCTGTTGCTGGCCACTACTGAGACTGCAGCAGGAAAGTAAGAAAACAAAGAGGACCCTTACGTGGATAATAGAGGAGAAGAAATGCACTGAATAGTAAAATGACTGAGGAGGTTTACCCAGCAATCTGTATGATTAATGAAGTTTAGTCCTTTGCCAGCTAAGTACTCTGTGGCTCCATGGTGATTATCAAGTCAGTCAGAATTTCAAATGGGGCTGACAACTAAGTGTAATAGGATTATGCTTTCTTCCTTTTGAGCTGAAGCACAGGAAGTTCCTGAAAATTGAGGCTGTCTTATGATTTTCTATTAGTATCTAATACATAATTATCCCAGAGACTTCAGGATTTTATTTTAACTTGTTTAAAGAGTTTATTTTCACTTGTTTAGGTAAAAAGTAAGAAAGATTTCTTGCTAGGCAAATGCAAAAGAAGAGAAACACACTGGCCATTCTGGTCTCCATCCAAATTTATATTTAATGGGCACAACTCAGCAGAATAGCCACAGGAAAGAGACACTGAACACAGCCCAGGCCTAATAATTCAATAACTAAGGAATGAACAAATAAACTACATAAAAATTTGATGATTTTTTAAAACTATATTTCATTTTTTAAAAAAGGTATTATCTTAAAATTGTGAATTAATGAATTTTTTGTAAATAAATCACTTTAAAAATGGAGGGCTGGCTAACAGTTTATTTTGGAATATTCTATTATGAAATTCAGTTTACTGAGGTGACTAACCTTTTCACTTTTAAAAAATATGTTTTGACTGGATCTTTTAAAAAACCTGATTTATGTAACTTGCAAATGTATACTCTGATGGTAAGGAAACACAAAATAGGTCAACCAAAATGTATTTTACCTTTCAGAGTACATTTTATATTTAAATCTTATATTTTAAAATATTTAGAAAGAATGAATTTGATTTAATATAAACTAGATATAATTTGTATGTTTGTTAAAAATTTTCACCTCTATATTGCTTTTTTTTAACTTGGGGAAGGTTATAAGACAAATTCAAAAGAATGAGGAATTAAGATGGAAAAAAAACTGGTTTTTAATGTATAGATATGGGTTTCTTTGGAGACTGAGAAAATTTATTTTTTAAAAATAGGAAATAAATGATAATATTTTTTAAGGTATATATAATGTTAATCATTAAAAAAAATGACCACTACTTCCACAGAAACATTGATTCACATTTTTCTTGAGGTACAGCCTCCTCTTGTACAAATATATATACACACTAAAATGTTATATGCACTGAAGTCTTGTCATAACTTCAAAGAAAAACTTGTTTTTATGAAAGAACTCATATTTTCCCATGCTTCTTCACTTCTTGTGCAAGAACTTTTAAGAGAGTCTAGTAAACTATGCTTTATTTATTTTCCTTTGTTCTTCCCTTCTTACTGGAAGAGAACATTATCTGGATGTAATCATGTTCCAAGGAGAATACATTCTGACTAAGGAGATGATTTAAATCAATGACCAACTATTAGGATGTCTAATACTGCTACCAGTTTGGACAGATCAACACATTCATTTGTTCTGATGCAATATATGTTCCCCTAGGAAGGAACATAGTAGTATCCTGTTTCATCTTTGCAGATGTAGCTATACTTTGTAACCCAGTAAACAAAAGTTGAAGTTTTGTAGTGGTAGAAATAATGTGAAAATCTTTAGTCTACTTCACCAAGGTTTCTGGAGACTATGTTTTTCTCTCAGCACATTACTGCTGTTCCTGTTCACCAAACTATCAGTAAGGCTGTCTGTCTGGTCTTCTGCCACCTGGAGCTGACAAATATTTTCCTAATATGAGTGATGCCATAGCAACCAGATTTGTGGTGTGGATACAAACCAGGCAAGATGGCATTACAATTTAAGAAGAGTAAAAGACATGTATCAAGAATGGTGAAAGATAGCACTATTACTATAATACTGTCTTGAGAACTCAAAACATTTTTAGGACTAAGTTCTTTAGACACAGGATAGAAATTATACCAGATCCTAAGAGAAAGAAGGCAGTAAGATTAAAAAGGTCTCATGTTTCAAATCTTTTTTTTTTTTTCTAGACAATGCCACCTTAGATAAGTTAATAAGCCTTTCTGAGTCTTGGTTTTCTCATCTGTACACTGGAGATAATAGTCCTGGCCTCAAATGATTATTTGAGGAAGCACTGAGGTATCCATATTGTGGACAGCAGATAGAGCACATAATAACAGCTTTTGTGATTGCCTGAAGAAGGGAGGCTACTGTTATTTATAGGACAAGAAGGCTGGGGGCTTCAAAACAGTGCAGATGAAGAGATTAGAGATTCTATTTGTATTTATTTCAAATATTTTATTTAAGTTTATTAAACATTTTCAGAAATAAATTGTTACACTATTCACTATTAGGATGTGATAGTGTTTCAAATACCTGGAGCTATATTCCTGCCAGTGGTTTCTGAGGGAGGCTGGGCCTTGTGTAGCTCAGAACAGGGGCCCCGGCAAGACCATGGCAAGCATGTGCACATTTTAGTGCTACCACGAGTGATTAGGCATTGCAGGCTGGAAGTGCCTCACTGAGAGGATGTGAAGAGTTCATTGCTTACTTTGTACCAAACTACCCATCACAAAATAGAGAAGTGACAAAAAGTTTCCTGCAGAGAAACCACAAAGAGAAGGTCACAGTGATTATCAGCACAAGTAGTCAGAGAAAATGACAATGCTGAAATGTTCTCTCCCTTGGAGGACTCTTAACTCCTACAAGGTAAGAACAGTGAAAACGCATTTAGATCAGACCAGATGTCAGAGGGAAAAATTTAAATTGTCTGGAAGATTATTTAAAATAGGGATTTATGTAACTGTTGGTGAACTTTGGGCCTTATGAATTGATAAAGGCACTATTATTAGTGGAATAGGTACAGAAGTTATAAAATAAAGATAGATAGGTTGGAGGGTATGCTCAAAACCTTGTTAATGATAGGAGTACACATTTTACAAAGAGCATGGGGCCACCTTGCTAGGAAACACAACCCCAGACTTAGGCCCTTGCAGGACCACCTGTGAGAGGATGCCGTGCAGCCTTTCTCAGGACCTGGCCCCACACAGGGCTTATACTGCATGTTGGGATTGACTATCAGGCTTCAGGAGGCCCACGTGATCAGACAAGGCCATCAGCTTTGCTTAGCCAGCCCAGCAGCTGAAGGGACTGGTACAGTCAGCAGACCTATCCAGAGCACACCCACACTGGGAATGGGACCCCCCAGGATACTGGCTGGAAACTCAGACCTACATATACTTTTTTTTTTGAAGATTTATTTATTTATTCATACAGAACTGGGGTACAGGCCAGAGATGCGGAGGGTGAGAGGATTCACCAGAGACAGAGCGGGAAGCAGAACAGGCTGATCGATGAAGTACACTGCTGAGGGGAGCAGCGGGCGGGTCAGGAGAGGTCTGCCACGCCATGTGGTCACCTCCGGGGCAGGTGGGGATCGAACTCATGTGGAAGTGGCCTCAGTTTCTCAGTGCAGTGCTTTAACTCGCTGCGCCACCAGGGAGGGCCCCTACATATACTTTTAGGCAGAGCTAATAACTGAAGAATACAGCTAGTTGGTTCTAATAGACTCGACTCAATAGAAAAAAGCAGAGAGAAAGGGTTTGTATTTTTTAAAAAGACCTCAAAAGAATCCAATAAAATCTGTTTGTATCCCAAGTGAGCTTGTTGTGAGAAATTAAATATTTATGCTATCTCATTCTCTCCAATCTGATCAATGAACCAACTTTACATATTTAAAAGTGTTCTCTTTCTTCTCTGTCAGTGAGTGAACTCCAAATCTGTGCTTACAGCATGTGGCAGCAACCTTCTCACACAGTAAGTGCTAATGTGTGCTTGCTGATAGATAAGCAAACCACAGGTAAGCTGAAAACACTGATTATTGATCCTTATGTTCATATTCAATAAGATCCTTCTTCTATTCCTCCCAGTAGTTTGTCCAAAACTTTGCCACTAATTTTTAATACTTAGCCCTAATCCCAAGCTACTTACTCACTCTTAGCTGACTTTACTTCTTCCTTTGATAAGAACATTATGATCATTCTACTAAAGTTATTTTTTTTAAATTTATTTATTTTCACATCACTCTTACATTGTCATTTCATGCATTTTTCCATCTCAGTTTTAATCCCCATGGGCTTCCCACCACCAATTCATCTGTGTACTATCACCATAGCCTGGGTACCTTTCCCACCCCATTTTTGATCCCATTACCCTCTCCACCCCCGTAAAATGTCTCTGGCAGATAATTGTTCATTGTTTATCGTCTTTTTTTCTTTATAACAATTGCTTCCCCCCCCCCATACCCACCCACCCACCCACATACACGTCATCCCTTATGGTCTGCTTTGAGTGCAACTATCCGGTATTTTTCTTTTTCTTTCTGGCTTATTTCACTAAGCACGATCCCTTCCATCTCCATAATGCTGAATATATTCAGTGTAAATTCTCCAACCCCAAGACATCTTTGGCTTACATCAGTTGACCAAGCCCCAGTCATGGAGGGACAGGAACACTTTTGCTGAAGTAGCTCCTTTCTCTCCTGCTGCTGTCCATCACTGCCTCAACCAGAGAGTAAACTCATGAACACTCCAGGCATACCCTGCCTGAACCATTTCATCTATTTGACACACCTTGTCCCAAGCAGCCAAAGGATCCTTTTTTCATTCTTGTTCCTTTAAGGCTTCTCTCAAATCACTTCTAGAGAACTTCCCAGGTCACCTTTCTGCAAAATTTGATCACTCACTCATACCAACTTTCTTGTTGTGTTTGTTCTCTTTATCAACTATCAAACTGATCATAGACACAGTTCATTATAAGCTAAAGAGTTTATTTATGGGGCTTTTGTCTTCCCTATGATGAGGGCAGGAGGCTTTGCTTTCCTGTCTTACTGAAGTGTCCAAATAGCCTAAAGTTGGGCCTGACATATGGTAGGTGCCCAGTTAATAATTTTCTCTGATTGCAGGGCTAGCTGGATGGATGGATGGAGGACTACAATAAACCTATGAAAGGTACTACTGCTTCCTGGAAAATCTATCTTTCCATAAGAATAGTCATCCTAAATTATGAGTTGAAAATCACTATATTCTCAAAAATTGTTAATAGCTGTACATGACTTATGAACATGTAAGTCTTTAAGATAAAGCCCAGCTCTCCCTTTCCAGTCCCATTTCCTTATGCAGCTCTCTCTCCATACATCCTATGTTCTAGACATGCTGTGGGACTGGCCACATATTTATTCTTAAATTTATACATTCAGCATTTTATAAATTCCTTGTGGTTGGGGTACAGATCTTTATGTCTTGGAATATCTGTTTACTACTTTGTCCTCTACTGAAATCCATTGATTTTTTTCAGGTCATCTTTAAATGTCATATTGTCTATGAAGCTCTCCCATTTTTTGAATTAGATTTAAGCATGTGGTTCATATTGTATTGCCTTGTGCTTTTAATTAGTATAGAAGTCACTCTCCCCTGAATTATGTCCATATTTTCTCCGAAGAAGGAACTATACCATCCCTGAGAAGGCTCTTTAGCTATGTTTCCTTTTCACAATTCCTTGCACATATTAGATGATCATGTGCATCAAAGTCAATGTTAAGATGAAACCATGTCACTAGCTGTGGAGATTTTATTCAAGAGAGTATAGTAAGTTAAGCCTTCAGATTTTTTGTAGAAGTAAGATAGTGATACCAAAATAAATGAATATTAGTGAGATGGAAAAGAAAAATACAACTATACTTAAAACAACAGGAAACAGGAGATTTTAATAGTAACTAAATACATGGATATCTTATTTCTCTTTTCTGTAATGCCTGGCAGAGAGGTCACTTAATTTGGAGCTTGATTCTCAGCTAAAAATAAACTGCTTTTATTTAAACTGAGCTCCTACTATTGTTGTTTAACCATTTTGTGGTTTTAGTCAAGTACTCACGAGACCCGTACATCATCAGTGAGGATGCCTCCATTTACATAAGGGTTCTTTTCATGGAATAATTTCTGGTTGACTTAAGAAATTGTATCTCATCTAGTTTCTGGTTTCTCCTCTATGAGGCTGTACCAGAAAGCATCTAGCTACTCATTGGCCAGGCCCAGTACAAATGGTCTTGTATGCATGATAATAAGCACATGTGGAAAGAACAGTAATTCTCTGGAGATTGTTCTAAATCATTGTTTTTTGTGGGGATCAGAGAACCAATAATTCCAAGAAACTTTTATAGCATAACCTTGTCTGAGGCAACAGAATGAATTAAATTCTAGACTCACGAACAACCAATTCAGATAGGGTCCTCTTACCCTCTGCTGACTGCAGAATAAGCAAGTTTCCTGTAAGGCTCTTTGGCAGAGATCAAAGGGTATCAGTGCACACACTTGAACTTCTTCCTCTCTGGTTTGTTGACACTCATGCCCTTCCTTGATCTCCTGTAAGGGCTACCTGGCCTGGAGGGGAGTACTTTTTCAGCTAACAGCTTGCTTGCTCATTCACTTCCTGCAGTTCCTGTAATCAACTCCTTTCAGCTGAAGCTACATAATTTAACCACTTTCACCTTTGTCTGCTCATTGTGGAAGTTACTGGCTTCCATGCCAGCCCTGTGAAGGTGCTGCTCTTCAGTCATTTACAGTCTTACTAAGAATGAGGCTACTTTACAGAGGCTTCCAAATTTTCAAGACTTATGTTCTTATGAAGTGAACCTCTCAGAACTCTTTCCTATTCTCTCTATCCCCAATTAGAAAAACTGACATTGCATGTTGACTTGTTTTCAGTCCAGTGAGAGAATTCTCTCTATTACCAGGTTTGTATTCATGTTTGAAGTTGGTAGTCCTTCCTCACTTATCCAGTAAACCTTTGAAGCTGGTCACTCTACAGCATGTGGAGCAGGACCATCTAGAAATGTCTTTATGGAGGACACAAGTTTCTCTGCCCTTTTAAGATAAGACAGACAGGCCACTCTGCCTATCAAAGGCTTTGCTCTGGTTTCTTTAACTGAGATTTTAGGGAGTGACACTCCTAGAGGGGATGTCTTGCAAAAATTATTCCAAGAATTGAAAAAAGAAAAATTCTCCTCGTGAACAGAGGACAGATTGGATAGATCTCAGCAGTGAGGCAGTTCATCCCATTTATCAATGAGGATGGAAACAGATAATAGTGTTTCTAACTCTACTCAGTGTTCAACTGACTGCACATACTTGATATATCATTTCCAGTATTCCTGTGGGTTATCCTGATACAACTTGCAGAAACTATTATGATAAAATAGCTTTACCAATGCCAGTTATTCCATGTAAAAAAGAGATTAAATAAGGGATTATAAAAAGCTTTGTTAATTTACATAGTTTTCTTCAGAGTCATTTAACAAGTAGACTCAAGTTTTCCATTTTTAACTGATTTTAACCATAGTTTAGTAGAAAAGTTAAACCAGTTAGAATTTTCATCTCTTAGTGACAGTGTATTTTTATGAAAATAGGTAAGACCACTTAATCTCTTCCTAATGGTAAGATTATTATTCTCTCAAAGAATTTTCAGACTTTGGACACAAAGATTATCTTATTTTCAAGATTTTCTTTAAAAGGAGAGGAGTGAGTAATACAATTAGAAGCCTGTTAAGTGGATACTAAACTTAATGCTCTAAGTACATCCTGTCTCTGTTAAGTACCTAAAAGACAGACTCAACTCAATGCAGTGTGTATATCATTGAACAGGCAACTTTGATAAATAATTTTATTCTGATTATAAAAATAATGCTTGCCATTTTCAAGTCATTTATGAATAATACCCTTATCATCTTTGTTCAGAAGTTTTGTTTATATATTGTTATTTGTTTACCACTTCTTTAGGATGCCTTCCTTGAAGGGAGATTACTGAATTAGAAAGTCTTTATCTCTTTCTAAAATATTATGGATTTTCCATAACTATATAATTTCAGGAGTACAGTTTTGCATCTTTGCTCACCCACTACCGAAGCTCCAGTGCCACAACAGTGACAGTGCTTCTTCTCTCGCCACCTCCTCCACTCTGGTAACCACCATATTTTCTATAGCTTAAGAGTTATTGTTACTATGCTTGGGTAGTTAGTTTTCTTTGGTTATCTATATTATCCAAATGAATAAAACCATGCTAGGTGATACTAGGTGAAACTGTGCCATCTGAGACAATATGAATGGAACCTGAGGTGATTATGCTAAGTAAAACAAGTGAAATAAGTTCCTGACATATGATGTCAAACTAATTTTCAAAAAGAAATGGTAGATTTTCTTTTAAAAATATATCCAATCATAGATACATCAAGGCTTTTTCTGAACACAGGCCATTGGCTGACAGCTTTAATTATTAATTAACTACTAGGATTTAGATAGGACTACAGTTTATGTCCTGGTGATTATTTGTAGGACTTTCTGTTGTTGGAATCTCAGGTTTCCAGCCTAAAATTTTTTACATGCTATTACACTATAATAGTCAATTTTTTCTGGATACTCAAAAGACCCTGATTTTGTCCCAAATGGTATGATTATAGCATACCAAAAACTAGGTAACATTTTCAGAAAGGTATAGAAAGACATATTCATTCATTCATCAAACATTACTTGACCACCATTGTTATGGGAGGCTGTGGAAAGGCCAGGCAGTCAAAACAACACATGCTTGCCCGGTATTTTAGGAACTTACAAAAGAGTTACACAAATAATAATAGAGTAAGATTAGAACCTTAAAGTATATACTAAAGGAACCATGAATGAGAAATCTTGAACATGGAGGAAGAGTGTCGGGGATGTCTTTAAAGACTAGTAATTAAAATAGCAGTGCAGAATGAAGGAAATGATGAAAAGTAGTAAAGAGTAATTTTAGTAGTACTCAGGGACTAGAATGAGCAGAATGTGGTGAGATGGAAGCACCTGGAGTTTCAGGGTCAAATCGGCCCCAGGTAGGAGGGACATGACTGGTGACCTGGCTAGCTCTGTCCATAGCCAAAGCGGTTCAAAAGAGGGAAGAAACACACAAAGAATCAAGAGAAGCCTTATATGACTGTAAGGATCTGTTAAGAATGGGAGGAAAGGAATATTTCCAGAAGTAATTAGTAACTCTGAAGGTTTTTGAGCATTTTCATGAATATTCTAATGTCATTTAACCCTCATGACAATCTCATACATAAACCCATATACATAGGATATACATTCTTATTCCCACATTGCAGCAGAGGAACTGACTCAGCAGGATTAAGTGACTTGTCCAAGGACACACAATGCTTGACAGTTCAGCAAAAGGTACCCACCGGGATGGTTTTGTTTGCAGTATGGTGATGTGAAGCTGAGAGCTGAAGGTCTGACTTCTAATGTCCTTTGTACTTGCTAAGCAGCTATCATGTTTATCACTTAAAATAAAAATGACTTAAAATGAAAACACACTAACAGTCCATATTTTTAACTTTTACTATTTGATATGCTTCTGGTTTTATTAGAATATTTTGGAAAGACTATATATATTATAGGCAGATAGGCATATATAAGCATATATTTATTGATATATGGTATATATATGTACATAAAATGTAAGAAAATAAGGTACATTAATTTATACTTTATTTTATATTTAAAATAAATCCATTTTCCTCACATCGAAACTTTAAAAATGATACACATTCAACTATACTAAATCAAAGTAGTATAGCATCAATTTTATTTAGTATTTATTTTTTTAACTACTCCTTTATTGTAAGATTTTTCTTTATTTTCTTTATTTTTGCGTAGAAGAGCTGGGGTGTAGGCTAGAGGTAGGGTTAAGGAATTCACCAGAGACAGAGTAGGGACAAGAATAGGCGGATCCACTGAATTACATTGCTGAAGGGAGCAGCAGGTGAGACAAGAGAGGTCTGCTGTGAGTATGGCATAAATTATAAACCAACTCTTAAAACTACAACCTCTTTAAAGAAATGACTAGCACTTTACAATGCTGGAAATAGTGATAAGAAAAATAAAAGGATAATTCCTCATGGAGAAAAAGGTTGGCATAGTAACTTTAAGACTAGGAGCCTGTAAACAACAAAGATACTAGTACATAAAATGATAGAATTTTGGTTTTATAAATCTAGAATTTTTAGTTATTTCAAGCATAGTGTAGAACTTCTAAGGAAACGAAGGCAACATCATACATGACACACAGCCTAAGAGTTAATAGCACAAGACTTAATAAATACCATTCTGATATTTAGAATATCTCTGGGACAGAAATGGCTAACATTGTTCACTCTGTTTCTAAGCAGTAACACATTTTTCAAGACCATCAAGTTAGACAGCATAAGGATGGTGGCTGAAATCCTAGATTGACTGTTACCTTTTTTCTTACAAAAAAATCAGAAAGTCTTCATGAGCTGCTAGAAATTGGCAAATATTTGTTCGCACATTAGAAAAATCAGGTTTAGATGCTCCCTGTTGGGTTTCCATATGTCAGCACATGTGAGTTTAGCTCATTCAGAATATACTGGCTGGTGAAAATGACACCCTCACTTACAGATAAAAGGCTACACAGGGATATCCTGTATACATCTCTGACTGTATACATCTCTGACTGACTACGTAAGTTCCACTGAATCTATGGTGAGCCCTGTCCTCTGACATTTTCTTCCTGTCATTCTTCAAAGCTACACTATAGGAAACAGGTTAAGCTTCTGAAAAGAAGGCAAGACCAAATGTTCAACTTTCAGTTTCTGACTTCCCCAATGAAGAAAGGCATAAATGTGGCATTCATTATGACATGTGTGGAAAGGGCCCTGTAGAAACCATATGGGAGTCAGTAAACGGCACAATCTCATTCGAAGGTGCCAAGAACACTAATGAGACCAGGATGTCAAGAAAAGCAGAAATAGATCAATACTTCTCTCCCACTGCCGTTGTCCCTAGCATCAGTCACTGTGCTTGCTCCCAGTCACTATGCTTGCTCCATGTAAATGAAATCAATCAGCAAGAATTTCTTTAAAATGCATAAAACAGTTGTCTTCTAGATTCTATGAGAAGATAAATGATTCCAGACGTTGGACTACAGCCATTTTCCCACACATGCTACAAGGTTCTGACATCCATATTGGGCCATAACATTGAGTGGTTTCTGCTTTTGTGAGTTTACAGCCAGTGCTTCCACTTCTGGTTTGGACTAGATAGCCTGCTAACCCTGGTGAAAAATAAGTCCCGCTTAGCCTGTGTAAATTGTGAGAGAGATAACTTGTGCCATTTTCCAATAAAATTGCTCCTGTGACCCCCTCAAGACTTAGATTTAGATCCGGATGGATTTTAGACCAATCCTGGCCTAACTAACCATATAGCATATGACATCAGCACACCACTCAGATGTCACATCAACAATGAATAGCACAAGCTCAACTTTGCTTTAAAACTAATAGATTTGAAAATGTATTAAACATACATAGAACAGCAGTTCTGTGAAGTAGTCTATGTTCTGGAAAAGGATAAAGGGCTTTTTGGGAAAGATAAAAGTTCTAGAAGCAGCTTCCTTTAAAATCCATGTCAACAAAATATCATTTACTGGTATACCTAGAAATCTAGGTCAGATTCATGACTATTTACCTACACGATCCCATGGAATTAAACCTTTATTTACTGCCAACCTTGTTAAGTCTGAAAAATGGGCACTTTCTCACTAAATTACCTTTGAAGAAAGAAACAAAGAACTTCTCCCTTATTTCTAAAGGAAAAAAAAAATTAAGGCAGAAAGAAAGGAAGAAAGTCCTATATCAATATTAATAGCCTAAGATAAAAATAATTTCCTGAAGTTAAACAGAATAAATATTACTGTGATTTTCAGATGTTTTCAAAGTGAGTAACCCAAATGAGAGGCACTGTTTTAAATTTAAAATTGCGGTCTGGTGAAAAGAATGTCCTCCTGAATACACTACAAAGAAAACTTTATATATGAATAACAAAACTCACAGTGCAAATAGGAAGTAACTGTTGGCTTACCCACCACCAGGACCTCATTTTCTATGAATACAAACTTACTTTGTTTAAAAATGTCCTTAGGCTGTGCTGTACCTTTGAAACAAAACCACGTTCTTCTTCATTTCATTTTCTGTTTTCTTGAAAATTGTTCCTCAGAAGCTGACAGATGGTGCATCTGTCACTGAGTGTTCCCTCTTCGTTATCTCTGCCAGCTAATATTTCCTCTGCGCTTAGATGTTGTCTGTGAGACCGTTTCACTTCATTCTAGCCTGATCAATGGTGTGCCTGCTTTGAGGGTGGTTTTGGCCCCGCCTCCAGCTCTAAGAGGAAAAAAAATGAAAACTCACAGCTGGATTTCCTATAATTCTCTCTTTTAAAGCTGGCTCTGCCACTATGGCACCTACTAGAGGGAAAAGCTGCCAGTCTATCACAAGCCAGGAGAGGCAACCCTCTCCTACAGTCTTCCACACCAGTGCCAAGCATGTGTGTTATATAATAAACCCATTTTAAGTCAGCCTGGAACGTTATAGGATGGGAGAAAGCATTTTAAACCAGGCTTATGTTTTTCCATGCCTAATGACACTCAAAAGAGACACACGCCTCCATAGCAGAAAATTTTACACATTAATGTTGTTAAAACCACTTTCATAGAGAAGATAGAAAAGGGGGAAAAAAAGCCCAAATAGTACATACTAAAACTGATGTAGCTGTAATTTTCTCACATACAGATCATCAATTATATGAGATGATATAGACTCCTTAAGTGATAAGTATGTGTGCTAGCAATGTACTTGGTGAATCAACGGAATGCATGGAATGAATTTCAGGTTTTAGGTAAGAAAAGACGGCTCCACAAGAAGCATGAAACAGGTGAAGGTGTAACACCAGTCTACTCTGTAAATCACGAGAGTGAAGGATGCATTTTCAGACTTATTTATTGTGCACGGTCAACATTAAACCTTATTAGGTAGAGGGGTCACATGTTCAGAGCAAATGGCATGCATGACTTTACTAACATAAAGCTAAAGATCTGAAGACTGTACTAGAATTCAGAGTCAGAAGATCTGGATTCAAGTCTTAGTTTTGTTTCTTGGACATTGTTTTTGAATGTGAATGGCAGAGACTAAACTGTGGAGCCCTCACTGCAGACTACAAAATTACAAGGCTAAAATACCTATTGTCATTATTACAAATGTTTGCATTGTTTTTCAACAAGAGAGAGAATACTAAATAACTGTAAATATTTAATCTGGCGAAGTATGGTGCCAAGTTAAATACCATAGCCTGTATTAAAGAAAACTAATGATAAAAGGATTCTGGGAATAATATGTAGGGATAATATCCATATTGAGAATAAGAGAAATTTAGACTTTGAATATTTGAACTCTGGATCGAGAAAGAATATGTGGTAAGCAGGGATCAGAGAAATCTTAGTTTGCCTTTTCCATTCTTGCAGAAGAGTCCTGGGATTATCTTGTGAACCCCTGGCTGACAAATCCACATACAAATGGAGACTGTTATGTAAGTAAATGAATGAGATCCTGAAGTAGGTAAGAGTTACTCATGCTAAGGGAGGGGGTATAGGTCATTGTGTAAAGCCCTGGCTTGGAATTGGAAAACTGGGTACTTCAGGGTGAGACTACCTGTGTGTCCTTCCAGTCTCCTCAAGTATGAGGTTGGGATTTGTAGGGTAAGAGGCTTTCTGGGTCACTGAAAGGAGTGGAAATTTTGTTTAGGATCCCTGATTTGATTCAGCTTTCTACATTATGAACCACACCCTCCCTTCCCCCTAACTCCTCCCCTTTCCTACTTCCTCCCCTGAGAAAATCATCTGGCTGAAAAATGGGTGAGTCAAGAACCAGGATGTTTGTAAACATTCTTTTAATGAAAGTACATGGGTTTTTTTTTTAGGGTAAAAATCTTTGTAAGTGAGGCAGTAGGGCCTCACTTGCTACAGTTAACAAGAAGTAAGCTTTCCAAATCTAGAGGGATCTGGATCCATGTGGCCTGGCTCCAGGGCAGTTGTGCACAAACCCTCAAGCCCAACTAAGGAAAGGTAGGTGAGAAGGCCCCTGCTTATACCCTGTATATCCTGCGACAATGTGTTCTTAAGCTAAACACATTGGGTGGTTAATCTGACTTCACAAGGGCTTGTGTGATCTGAAGCTGAAGGGCGATACTAATATGGGAATTTACCAACTGGGAAGACTTAATTTAATCAAGGCTTTTCTACTCATATACTGTGTAAAGCATTCTACTAGACACCTCAAGGATGGTGCTTTTAGCTCTGTAGCAGCTGGTTTACAATGGCATGAAAGATCATCTAAAACAGAATATGAAAACAGCAGGACATAAAAAGTGTGAGCTGGGATTCAAGAGGGGAAGGTCACATCGAGTTTGGAGGGAAGAGAAAGGGAGAATCCAGAAAACACACGATGGTGGTAGCGCTAATGTTTGTGAAGGATTTGTACCGGCAGAGATAAGAGAGCTGGAGAGAGAGAAAAAAATCCCTAGAATAAAGAATGAGCTCTAAGACACAAAAAGAAGCAGGAGTCAAGTCCAGCCTGGGAAACAGTGAATCATCTGGTCTGGGGGGGCAAAAGGAACATGTGCGGGTAGGGTCCATGGGGGCAAGAGGGGTGGAAGGAGGATGAGACTCCAAAGTGACGGTGGACCCCTACAGTGGGATGCTGCAATTACATACTCTTGGTGGATTTTGAACATGGGAATAACATAATCTGAGCAGTGAGATCTAGAAACTATGTTTATGATGGATGGCAAAGGAGAAAGTGGACAGATGGGTCCACTTAGGAGGTTATTGCAATTTAAGCAGGAATCATAAAGACTCGAAGCTGGAGGATGAGAGTAAAATTAAAGGTATAAGAGGCAACTGCACAGATATGAGTTTCAAGGAAGATGAGTCAAATGAATCCCACCTTGAATATTTTCTGGAGATATTTGAGAACAGATTTACAAAGATATTCAGATTTTTATTTCAGTGTTATTTGTAATCACAAAAGACTGCAGACTACCTAAATGCCCACTAAAAGGAAACTTAAAATCATGCAATGATATATTATATATCCATTAAACATACACATGCAGCTATAAGAAAGCTAGGAAAACCTGTACTTGATAGGAACACCATCCCATGTTTGGGACACAAACACATTCTAGGATTATATGAGATGACAAAGTAAATGACATGATACGCAAATCTTTCCATTTTTATCAAACTCTGGGTATAAGTCACTTGTAAGCATCACAAATAACAGTTCCAAGTACAATGCAAATTCATAAGTCAAACATAACAATAATAACTTGGATTTACCTGCTGTCCTCAGTCTCACAATCCTTAAACTAAGGGCTGATATTTCCACCATCAAACACTTTTTTTTTTTTTTTGATTACAGATCTTTACCAACCATATATAAGAAATAGAACCCAGCCTCACAGAAAGGGTATGGAACTTCATCAGCAAACCCTGGGATCCATGGTGGCCATGTGCTGTTTGAAAGGGCACAGTAGGAAGATCCTAGAGTCAACAGATGCAGCTCCTGGGGGACTTTGTTCCCATTTTTGCAGAGAACCAGCTTGGACTATGAAATGTTTCTCATCAGCTCTGTAGAAAGGAAAACACACTGAGGAAACAGGGCCCCTACAGAGGAATGCTGTTCATGAAGGAAGAACCTTCTAACAGAACAACATGCAGATCATTTGCCTTGTATACAAACTCTGCAAGAGCGAGCGAAGAGGAGCATTTCCCAGCTTGTAAGGGAGGTATGGCTTTGTGGATAAGAGCTTGTTCTCTTTTTAATCCAATGAAAAAACTGCACTCCACATACAAATGCCTGAGTTCTAAAATTGACTTTTGGAATGCCAAATCTAAGTTATATGACCTGGACAAGATACTTGAGATTCCCAATTGTTAAAAGGGTAACAACAGGACCTTTCATGGGGTTGTGAAAATTAAGTGGGTTTATATATGTAAACTGCTTAGAACAGAGGTTGGCATAAATATTTAATACATGTTATCTATCATGTCTTAGTAAGTATTTTAAAATATAGATGATTTCAACTACTCTTTTAGGGTTGAGTCTGATTACTTGCACTTTGAGAAACAGAATTTTTCTGCAAGAACAGCTAATTATAGTACTTGTCTGTAATTTACTTTTAAACACTTGAGCATATATGGTACGTTCTTATGTGTATATTATTTAAGTTAAGCTATAATCCAGATGCTGCTAGAGTCTAATCAAGTATTTGAAGCTTGAGAGGCAGTCTCTTTAGCTTTCTAAAGAGAAGCCTGTACTTCAAAATTAGCTATGATAAGCGTCACAGGTACCATCTCTCCATCAACAACCAAAGTTAGAATTTTGAGTCTCAAAAATGGGTTTCAATTGGTGGAAACGGTTACCATTGCCTCACATACTTGGTAAAGTTAAGGAGTTTAAAGAAGCATGGATTTGGCTTAAAGTATTTCCATGTAAAAATCTCTGTATCTGTACAAATACCCTTGTCCACATGCCAAAATGACCCAAAATGTGTTACCAATCTGACTGGGTTGTCAAGTTTGGATGAGAGTAGGTGATCCCTCTTTAGCTTCAAAACTTTGCCTTTTGCTATCATTACTACCAAAAAGAAACTAAGAGCCATGTGTGATCAATTAGAGCATTTTAGTTTATTTAGCCATGATTTCTGGAGCCATGATTGCCCAATGCCAGCTAGAAGGGGGACAGAGTCTTTTTCTTTTCCTTTTTTTTTTTTTGGAATCTGGGTGTTTTCTCTAGCCTCACTGGATTCTTGTATGTAAGGTTATGGTGGAAGTATCTAAATGGAAAGTGAAAACCAGAACTTCTTGAAGACTATACATGGGTTGGTTGTTATCTGGGGCTTTATATTTGCTAGTTGATAAGTATGTCTGACAAAATTTGGGTTATCAAATGAACTGACTGGCCTAACAATAAGACTTGTGTATGAGGTTTTGCACTTCGTAATTCTTTTACTTCATGATTTTTTCTTAGGCTATCGTTCTCTAGTAAAAAACAAGCTAGTAGCTATACTTTACCAATATGACCATTTTACTTCTTTAATGAAGACAGCATGGGCATAGAACCCATAGGGCATTAGGAAAAACAGCAAAAGTTCCAAAGTTTGCTTGACCGAATTTCCCAAGACAAAGATGATTTTTGTGTCTTTTTTTTTTAGTTAAATGAGCAAATAATAAAGCTCGAGCTTAATCCAGTGGAACTCAAGGGATTATTTTACTCAAAAGCCTGGTACCAGAGAGGCCACACCTGCTCTGCTCCAGGATCACATCAGAAGCACATCAGTGCTTTTCTGAGTGGACTTTCTGTGTCATTGCTGGTCCATCTGTAGTTGAAAGATCTGTCCTTTTTGTTTTTCTCCAGTAGATGGATGGGATGAGTGATGACACAAACTCATAAATGAAAAGATTAATCGAGTAGAATTCAATCTCTTTACTTGTTGACTTCCTAGCAATTACACAGGGATTCAGAGTGGTTAGCCTTTTCTAGCCCATTATGAGCAGAAAACAAATACCACTGACTCCTGTTGAGTTATTCTTAAGTACGGTGATGGAAATGTTAAACTGGTAATATTTGGATCTTGAGCTGCTTGGACGCACGTGCACTCAGAGCGTGAGCAAGCGGAGTTATGCACTAGTCTGCAGGGGTCCCGCGGGCAGGTACAGGCAGGTGTAGAGGTACACAATGGAGGTTCTGGGACTTCCCACAATGTTTAGTGTCATGGAAGCCATTTTCAAGTTGCTACTTGTGGTTTTTCAGGATACTATGTATGCCTCCAACACAATCTCAGTAGCAAACATTCCTGTTAACGTTGAAAACCAAACAAGCCCATGTTTAGATTGTGCTATAAAAACAAACTCCACAAATCCCATTTCTAGCATTTAATGTTTCTAAGCAAATATGACAACCTATCATGGAACTGCTACTATATTTCATCCCCTTTCTTTTTCTGGGTAAAATGTTACCTTTCACTGTAAAATTATAAAGTTTTATTCCATTGTCAGTAAATGTTTAAAATGGAAAGTTCTGTGAAACCATTATGTTTTTAGATTTAGGCCACTGAGCTGTCATCTCTGATACACTCTTATTTTGAAGCAAATCAAGGTAATTGATGTGGTTACTTAGATTACTGATCCTGATTTGTCTGAATTTCCTTGAACTAAAAAGACTATCTAAGAAGTGTCTGACAGCAGATCTTCTAGCACAAGAGCCATGAGAATGAGCCATAGGAGTAATGACAGCTGTACATGAAATTCAAATGGTAAGAACTTAACTCCACATCAGGTACAGTCTGAAAATGTCAGCACTTCCTTTTCTACGTGGATGTTCCACTGCACATATACAGGCTTTCAACTTTAGTATTTTTAAAATCCCCAAAGTTATAAACTTCTGGTTTACATTACCTCAAAAGAAAGTGAGAGAATCTGGGGAGTGGGAGGAGTCCTGTCAGTCACCAATATACTGGGAAGCAGTATTGAAAATCAGGGAAGACAACAGCACATTGTGCAAAAGTAACTATATTCTTCCATGTTAGAAGGAGGTAAATGATAAAAAAAAAAGAAACTCTCCATCACACCAGCATCTCTCCTAAAATCTAATACTCTGGGGAACTGGTTCATAATTTCTGTTGCCAAGGAATGGAACTCTGGCTGTCTTGTGGTAGGAAAGGTATGTGAAGTTCTGGCATCCAGTGGCTATCAAGCAGAGAAAGTTCACAGTGAGCAGAAAGTATAAACTACCTGCTGGGTCGCTGCCAACTTCATATACTGTGTTCATGAAAATTCTACAAGAATGGATTTGCCTTTTGGAAGCTGGCACTACTATTCTTCAGTATTGTCTACTCCAATTCTATACTTGTCTTTCCTTTCATGCCTACTCTCTGCTAAACTCTGACCTATAAGTATAAAATCTTACAATGGTTTATATTTTCAGTGGTAGAACCCTGAGCTCAGAGACCCTCTTTAGAGATAATGCAAATAGGCATCAACAGCGAAGCTGCTCTTGGGGGAAGGTCACCTGGCAAGCCAGGCTGAACACTTTTTCAAATGGGGTTCTTACACTTTTTTTTTTTTTTAAACAATTATGTCACCTATCATTGTTACATCCAGCTTGTATGCACAGTAGTTTTTGATTTTTTTTTCAGGGTTGTCATAAAAATTTGGGTTATACAATAATATTTCAAAAAAAGAAACTAAGTTTCTTTTTTATTTCATTCTTTTGTTAGTAAAGTAGTATGAACATACAAATATGTCAAGATTACAATAGCAGTTATAAAAAACATTATTTTGATAATAGGATCAGAAACTGAAAGAAGAAAAGCCTAGATCACAAAAATTTACTGAAATCTCATAAAGAAAAAATATAGACCTTTTTGGCTTTGGAAATATTTTCACAATAATTAATGAAAAAAGACATTTTGATAGGAAATGCTTGCTTGTAGAAATAGTCTTAGTTCTACTCCATTGGTTTTAAAGTAGGTTTCTTAATCTTGGTGTATACAAAAGAAACGTAAATCCAAAACAGCATGAAAATGACTTTAAAGCATTTTGTTATATTATCAGTGTGTTGGAAAGAGTACATCTCTAACAGAGATATGTATATAAACATACACATATATTAGATCTTTTTAAGTTCATTTTGAAATTTCAGAAAAGAAAGCAGACATAAAGTAGATTTTGAAACTACAATGAGTATCATTTTCACACTGTTGCAAACCAAAAGTACATTCCTCATGTTTTTGTTCATGTCTGACTGCTTATTAACAAGAGCTTTACATGATTAGATCACAACCAACTTTAAAACCCAAACTTGGAGACATACTTATCTAAAAGTTTCAGGAATTCTAGGCTCCTGAACTGGTTTCTCATTTTGTTGTGAAGCGTGGGTGGCCATGAACATTCCTGGCAGCTATAAGGCATTTGTTAATGTATTTGACTTTTAAAGTTGTTAATCATACTTATCAACACAGGCAAGCAGCACTGGGCACAAAAGATTAGCTACTCTGCTATAATGCTCTCAGTGATCTGAACACAGGAACATCAGCTCTGAGTGATCGCTGCTTCAGTCAGCTCCAACCTTCACAATGACTTCAGGACTTATTAAAAACCTTAGCTTTTAATAAATCCAGATCTTCTTTGCCTTCCCCTTATTCGGTCCCCTTCCCCCAGACACACTCACAGAGATACACACACCCTCCCTACACTGTGGTGGAAACTAAGACTGAACATTCTCAGTACTGTGCAGTGTATAAATTCTTTTCAAACAGCTAAGATGTGCTTTGAAACACCTCACATATTTTGATTTTCAAGGAGGCCTTTACTGTCAAGAGATTCAGGTGCTACTGAGCTCATGTGAAAAATGTGAACAACAATCAGGAGAGAGCCTGGTTTCCAGGGAAACTAAACCTCTTTTAAATCCTTTGGAAGCAAAGATTCCAACGGTAGTTTTTTCCCTAAGATACACAAACCACTGCTCTTTGGGAAAGAATATATTTAGAGAACAAGAAAATGCTTCATCTAGCTCAGAAATTAGTCTATCCCAGAATTCAGGAATAAAATAAGTATTCGGGGTGTCGGGCAAAGAACTTTGGAGTTGCTAGCCTCTGAGAGGTGGTCTTGCTTTTTTTACTTAAGGATTCTTCCTTAGAAAGACCACAAAGGGTTACAGCAGCAGACATATTTCTGTTTTGCTGCAGTCAAACTGAAGTTCCCATGCCTGAAGCATGGCCTTTGTTCTTCTTAGCCCATCTTAATCCCACAAGGTTAAAATTAGCTTTAGGTCTACAAAACAAAACAAAAACAGTAAAGGTTCATCTTCTGTTTAAACTTCCCATCAACTTCTCACCGTGTCCTCTAGATAACCCCCCTAGGCATTCACTTTACACATATCATGATTTGTTCTTTTGATCACAGCAGAGTCAGGTTTGGAGTCATGACATTTGGCCATAATTCTGCTCATCACATTGGGGTCAGTTTCATCACTTGGAGATTTGGTAGCTTCATGGGTTACACATGATTTAAGAGCTACAGGCATGGGAGATCATTAAAATGGAGAAATTCACTTTCTAAGAGTCTTCAAAGGGAGAAAGAGTATCACTTGCCTAAAGGATTTGACTGTAGGCGAGTCCAAGAAGAGAGCTTCTTGGGATGAAGGTAACTTTTGACCACAGGCCAACGCAGGAGGTCTCCCCATCCTGGTGACTTCAGGTCCTCCTAACAACTCATACCTCTATTGTTTGACCTCTGAACACCTTCTTTGCTTAGCATGCTTCTGCCAAACGTGCAACCGTCAAGTAACATGATGGGGAGAAAAGGCCTTTTTTTTGGTGTAAGAAGCTGGTATGGCTGCAATGAGGGCACAGTGACATTTGTGAGGACCACTTGTCCATCGAGTCAGGAGCAACCTGCCCCTCAGGGCTTTTCCACTCACTACTATGCTGGGTAATGGGATCATCATCAGCTAGTTCCTCCCAAACAGGAAGTTTCAAGAGGAACTTCCAAGAGTGACAGAGGACAGTATAGCCCCTATTGGAAGACTGCCACTAACCAACCCCAAGTATGAAAGACCTTTGCTAAGAATATTTCAGTGAAACTTAATATTAATTTCTGTATTGCAACTTGACTGAAAAATTACCAGTCTAGAAACTATGCTGAGGTCAAAGATAAATAACACATGTTCTTCTAATCGGGAAGTTTTCAAACTGGCCAGGTCAGCAAATCAACAAAGTGATTATTTGTAAAGAGGAAGAGATAGTATATTAATACTTACCAAGTATCTAATTTAATAACAAAGTCTCAAAGCTTGAAGCAGATTGTTACCCAAACACTACACATATATAAACAGTCTCATTTTAATCCCATTTTACAGATAAGGAAACTGAAGCTCGATTTATATAGAAGCTGTCAACTCCATATTCAAATCTAGGACTCCTTCCAAAGCCTATAATTACAAAGCCCATGTTATGTCTATATTGTAATGCCAATCTCACTTCACATGTCTGACTCAATATGTTTATCCTCTCTGTTGAATAAAAAATTATAAGAAATGCTGCCAATATCTTAACACGGCAGGGGTACTATTAAATTCAAGATGGCATTATTGTAATTTACCTACTTATCTTTCATTTAGCTATCTGTGAAGAGCAGATAGCAATTTCTATATTCTTGAAACTCAATTTTGAGTTTTTTGATATTAAAAAGATAAAGACACTTTGTGATAAATGCCTATTAAGTCACAATATTCTATACTTGTTGTGTGAACAGCCATATGGTAGCAAAATGACCAAATAATATTTGTAAGATGATTTCTTAAAACAACAGCAACAAAACAAAACTTAAAGAGAAACTCCTAACTCACATGACTATGAAAATAAGGTCACTGGAGACATATAGTGCCCATCCCTTCCCTAATTTAAAAAAATATCACAAACATGTATTTGCCATGCCTACTATAAACAGTACGAGGTAAGGTGATAGGACTGAATATCAGAATAATTAAAAGGAACTTTTAAATATCTTTTCAAGATGTAAGGGAGGTAGATTGTTACTAAATGTACATCACAGTTCAAGAGTATAACTGTAGAGTTGGGAAGCAGAGGAATTCAGTGTGAAGACAGGGAGCTGCCGGATTCTAGATTGAAATACAGATGGGCAGAGGGACTGCTTTCTGTAGCAAAAGTTACAATGGATCCCCTGTCCCTGTTTTAATTTCTTTCTTCACAGCACCTTTCACTCTCTTTCAGATTGTTCATTTATTTGGCTTAACATCATTTCTTTTCTGAATAAATTTACATGAATCTAGATTTTTTTTTTCCTTTTTGGTACACAAATGTACCTTCAGTTTCTGGGATAGTGCGTCGTACATAATATAAGCCAAATATAAGCCAAACGAATAAATGAATCATACAATTGGTGAGCACACATGAAAACTAATTGATGGAGCAAAATAGTGAACTTTTAGAAATAAGAATGGAATAAGTTTTCTTATTATTTTGGGTACTAGTCAATATTACTTGGTTCTAGATAATGAATATTAGCTGGATGTAGATCATGAGTATTAACTACAAAGGTAAAAATAATTCTTTATAAAAATTAATGTATTTAAATGTACAATACAATGTGTTTCGAAATAGATGACAGAAAGCCACATAGGTTCTGACTGCAATAGATTATGTTGTCATTAATATTTTCTACAATTAACTGGTAAAATGATAGCATTGTTACAGCTTGCACTCTATGAAGTATAAATTCTTGTAGAAACCTCAAGAATAGATGAAAATTTACACAAATATCAGTGGAGCAGTTAGGTGGATTCACATCCATTAAAATACTAAGTTTCCTGCCTTTCATTGAATTTAGGAATTAGAGAAGCTTTGACAGCATATGGGTTATTGAAAGGAAAACACTCATGTCAACTTTGTAAAATTAGCTGTGGTATATGGACAACTAATCTATGACAAAGGAACAAAGAATTACACTGGAACAAGAGGATGGTGCTGAAAAAGTGGAACTGCTACATACAAAAGAATTAAACTAGACTACTACCTTGCATCATACACAAAGTTCAACTCAAAATGGGTAAAAGGTCTGACTGTAGGACCTGAAATCATACAATATGTAGGAAACACATAGGTAAAACACTCTATGACATGTATCTCAGAAACATCTTTAAAAACTTATAGCCTGAAGCAAAGAACATAAAGGCAAAGATAAACAGCTGGGCTTATATCAAACTAAAAAGCTCTGTACAGCAAAAGAGACAACTAAGATGAAGAGACACCTCACAGATTAGGAGAAAAAGCTTTGCACTCCACAAAACTGAATAAGGGACTTATATCAAAGATCTATAAAGAACTTACTCAACAAAACAAAAATTAAAAAAACAGTCCAAAAGTGGGCAGAAGAGCTAAGAAGACACTTCTCCAGAGAGGACATACAGATGACGAACAGACACATGAGAAAGTGTTCAACATCACTTAAAATCAGGGAAATGCAAATCAAAGCCACAATGAGATATCACCTCACACCAATAAGAATGGCCCACATTAAAAACAAAACAAAGGGCCCTGGTGGCACAGCGGGTTAAAGCACAGCACTGAGAAGCTAAAGCCACTTCTGCATGAGTTCGATTCCTGCCTGCCGCGGAGGAGATCCACATGGCGAGGCAGACCCCTCCTGACCTCTCCAGACCTCTCTGCTGTGTACTTCATCTATCTGCATGTTCTGCTCCCCACTCTGGTGAAGCTTCTCACAGCCCCCCAGGCCTCTGGCCTGTACCCCAGTTCTGTATGCACAAAATAAATAAATCTTAAAAAACAAAACAAAACTAACAACAAATGCTAGCAAAGTGCAGAGAAAAAGGCATTTTTACCTTGCTGTTGAAAATGCAAACTGATTCACTGACTATGGAAAGCTGTGTGGAAGATATTCAAATTACTAAAAAATGGATCTATCACATGACTCAGCAATTTCACTCCTAAAACTCTACCCAAAGGACATAAAATATTAATAATTTTTTAATATTTATTTTATAATAAATATTAATGAAGGAAACTTATATGTTCACTGCAGCACTATTTACAATAGTTAAGATATAAAGACAACCTAAATGCCCCAAAACAGATGACTGGATCAAGAAGATATGTTATATATACACACACAATGGAATACTACTCAGTGATAAAAAAGATAAGCTTATGCCATTTGTAGTGATATGGATGGACTGGAAGGTATCACTTGGTGGTGGTAAGTTTATGGGTACGTTGTACAGAAATGAACAATGATGTAAAAATATAAAAAAGTTCAAAGAATAAAATTAGTTATGGTAAAACAGACATAACAAAGTTTACCATTTTAGTCCTTTTCAAATGCACAGTTCAGTGGCATGAAATATATCCACATTATTGTACCACCATTGCCACCATCCCTCTCCAGAACTCTCTTCATCTTGCAAAACAGAAATTCTGTTCCCATTCAACAAGCACTCTCCTCTCATCCCCCAAGCCCTGGCAACCATCATTCTATTTTGTATCTCTACGAATTGACTACTCCAGGTACTCTGAATGATTCAGTATTTGTCCTTTTGTGTCTAGCTCATTTCGCTTAGTGTGACATTGTCAAGGTTTACCCTATAGTAGTGTGTATCAAAATTTCACTTTAAAGCTGAATGATATCACCAATTTTTGTGATCAATTAGGACTGCTAACTTATGTTGAAAGACTCTTTCATTTGTCTTGGATGTCTGTCCCAGGACAGACATACAGGATGTCTGTATCCCAGGACCCTTGCTCCTCTGGGTCAGATTCTATTACTCTCTGAACGGAGCCCTTGTTCTAGTCCTCTGCTTGGCCAATGCAGTTCCTCTTCAGAGCTTCAGTACACTCTTATCCAGCTCCTCCATATAAAAATGGCCATGTGAATTGTGGCTCCCATGTCAAAATGAAATTATGGTCCCTTGCTAAAAAATTGTTGATAATTTTACTCTCAATAACTTCGTATCTCAATAAGATATTTATACATCTATATTCATGGTAACATTATTCACAGTAGGCAAAGATGGAAGCAACCTAAGGGCCTATAGATGGATGGGTGAATTGATACATTCAATATGGTGTATACATACGGTAGAATTTTATTCAACCTTCAAAAGACTCCTGACACATACACATGCATGAAGACATTATGCTAAGTGAAGTAAACCTGCCAAAGAAGGGCAAAAACTACATTGGGTCACCTCCCTGGCCAGGGATCAAACTCATGCTGCAGTTGTTGAGGATGGCTTCATAGCGCTGCCCTGGTTGTTGTAGGCTTGTACCCTGGTTGTTGTATGCACAAATAAATAAAATTTTTCTTTTTAAGAATAGGACAAATACCACAAGATTCAACTTAGATGAGGTACCTAGAATAGTCAATAAGGAGAGACAGGAAGTAGCATGGTGTTAGCCATTCTAGACATCAGAGAGACTTACTGTTGAATGAGGACAGTTTACATTTTGTAAGATTGAAAGAGGGATGAGGAGGGGTTGTGGTGATGGCTGCCAAGAAAAATGAGTATGCTTAGTTAGCATTACTGAACTGCACCTGAAATATGGCAAATGCTATTATTATTTTACCACATGAAAAAATTATTAATGATCTCAAGGCATTACAACAGGACATCAGAACAACTGCCAGGCCCTTCTAAGTGCAGGGCCCTGTCATGAAACTGTAGGTTTGTACATGCATGAAGTTAGGCCTGTACATGTATGAAGGTAGGTCTGCCTCTGTGCCTGATAGTATTTTATTTGATCATACTTCTAGAGGATGCACCGTTATTTATCTAAAGTGGGGATGTTCTCCCACTAAACTTTGAACACTTGAGAGGAGAGCTCTAAATCATCTTTTTATCTTCTTGCGTCATCTTGAATGTGTTTGATGATAGAAGGTATTCAACATGGTCTTTTGAATTAATCCCTGCTATAAATTACATTAATGACAAATTGTGTTTGATTTAAAATAAACCTTACAAGCACTTATACATGAGGCCAATCTGTAATAATAAAGGCAGATACAGAACATTTCCAGAAGCAGCCTCTGATCTTTCCCCACAATACATTTAATGTTCATTTCTGCTAGGTTTTTCTTTTTCTTCATAGTTCTCTGTTTTGGATGAAGAAACACACACACACACACATACATATGTGTGTGTGTGTGTTATCCATAAAATATAAAAATGGCAAAGTCCTAAACATTCTCAGCCATCTGAATTTTTTAAGAACCAGCTAGCATTCAGAATTGCCATTTGGTAATGAATCCTGTCACAGAATGAATCATTGGTTATCATAAGGAATAGGGCTCTGAGAATAACAGCTGCAATTCTTATTTGCTCCCAGGTTGATGCTTCTTCAGACTGAATTAATTTCATATTCACCACAGGTCTGTGAAGCACTGATAAATTAAATGATTAGTAAATACAACTTTCAAAGGGAAAGAGGGCTAGGAATCCATTTTCTACTTTGGGTTACTACAAAATTTTATTTTTGAAAACAGACCACAGATTAATTTAGTTAGGATCTGATAGTCAACTAAAAAAAACTCCGTTGGAAGTCATCCAACTTGCCCTAGATTACCCAGCATTTATTGGCAGTTCTGAGTCTGGAGAGAGATGTTTCGAGTTATCTGAGGACAAAGGTTCAGGGCATACACTGCAGGTTTAATACGTAGCTTTAACCTCCGTTCTTCAAGGATAGTGTATTTTGTCTCTTACAACAATGCTAAAAACAACCTCCTTGTATTTTAAAGGCTTATGTATGCAGTGCATCTCTGGCTGTACTGGACAAATACATTTGAAATAAAACATGGTCCCTGGAGTCAGTCTGTATTCAAGTCCTGCCTCCATCATTCCTGTTGCTGTGTCTTGAGCAAACTACTTAGCTTCTCTGTGCCTCAGGTTATTCCATCTGTAAAACTGAACAACGTAGAAGAGTTTTAAACTCTGTTGGGGTGGTTACAAATAAAAATAGAATTCAACTTAAGTTTATAAGGATAGAAAGAATGTCACCAGGTGGGGAAGTGGTGAAGGGAGGAGTGAAGAGAACATAAAGTAAAGCAAGAAGGCATGAAGGGCACACGGAGATGCAGAGGTTACGGAAAGCCAGTGAAGAATGGAAAGAAGTCTGATGGACTTTGTCCTTAGGAGGATACTGGGGCCACATCTGGATACACCTCTTCATACATTTGTTCTAAATCAACAGAGTTGGAAATGAACATGAAACACTTAAATTATGAATCTATTTTAAAAAAGCAAGAATTTCAAATTTTTGATTAAAAATTAAGAGACCGGTTTATTTTAATTACTCTTTGAAGCTAGACTCCATCTACTGTTATAAAATCTAAAGTAAATGGGCTGTTCTATCAAAGTGTTTGACAATATGCAATAGTTGACGGTATTTCTTATTAGCCTTATGGTGATTTACTTAAGAACTCAGATTGCTGTTAAAGTCAAGAGAGAGTTTGACTCTGCCAGAGTTCTTAGTTCCCTTGCTTCCAAACACATTATTATACTAGAGAAGTAAAAATCAAATGGGGAATGTGTTTGGGATTGCCTGATTCCTATAGATCACACCAGTTTTATATATTTGAATGCAAAATTTCTGCAGTTCCACCACATATCCACTAGAGGCCTGTGGAGAGCTTTTTTCCCCCAACACAGCATCTCATAAACAAAAAGGTCAGATTAACACAACTGAGAATGGAACAAACATCAGAAAGGCAAAGATGGACTTAACAGGCAACCTTATAATAAGCACATACTTGTGTGCAAAATAAACAAAATCAATATGCTTAAAAGTCCAAGGTACTGCAATACAAAACTTATAAACTACCAATATTGTAACTGAAAAAGCAAAGTTAAAGGATGGAGAGTTTTAAAGGCTTCAGCAACAATTCCAAGAGGCCTCCAGGCGCTGACAGGCATTGACAAGGTGGAGGCCTACACAGAGTGCTGAAGCAGCCTTTGCAAAAATCGCCAGCAGCCTGTAAGAGCTTCTGAGGAGAGGGGCCTTTCAGATCTTCAAGTGCATACAAAATACTAAAGGCAGCGACTCACAGAGGGAAGGTTCCTGGGTGGGAAAGCAGCTGGGAAAGTAAACAAAGCAGTAATCTAAGACAGATGGGGGTGAAGCCGCATCCTAAATAGTGACTCCACGAAAGTAAACAGGGGAAACAGATGAGATAGGGTGCAAATATGGAGAGGACACAGACTGAAAAAGACCCTAAGATGAGGACTATATAGTAACTCTCAACTTCAGGGGAGAGGGTGACAAAGCAAAACATGAAACACATTCAGTGTGTGAAGACAGCTGCAAGACTCCGAGTGTACAGGAAAAATTACTGGGAAAGATGAGATGCCTTGGGACAGTCCCTTTCCATTTTGCCATATTCCTAACAGTGCTGTATGTCACTGCCTCTTCAAAAAACATAAAAACACATTTTAATACACATCAACCACTCCCCAAGACTACCCCCCACTACTTCTATTTACAGAAATGGCCGTTTTTTGTTTTTTTATTTCACTATGTTTGGTTAATTAGCAATCAGAAAAGAGTTGTATGGGTTTAGAAGAAAGAACCTTTTGTTTAAAAAATCTGTGAAAATACTCCCTCGGCAGCTTGTAACTTTCCCTACAGATCACCCTGGCCCTGAGGACAAACCCAGGTGCCAGAGGCCTCTCTGATCCCACACAGAGCTCACATTCAAAGGCAGTTCGCTTTGTTGTCCCCTAGGAGTTAAGCCTTAATGGGTTTACAATTTGCAGGCTTTTTTGGAGAGTGGCTTGGCGGTTGCTGCCTGCTGCCAGAAATGGAGCAGAGACAAGCCTGGTGAATCCCACAGCTGTTGTAGCTGCTCCACTGGAGAGAAGAGCAGTTGCCTGAGGCATTTCAAAGACGTGCAAGAACATAGGGAGACTTTATGAATCCTGGAAATGAATTTGCAATTATTGTGAGCAGATGGCCAGTCCACATGGTGGAAGAAGGAGCTATCTTTTCACAGTTAAGACGATGGCAAATGGTAATATGCACTGAGTCTTAGTATCCTCAAGTAAGTCCTTTGCAGGTAAAGTATTCAATTAGAATGTGCTATCATCAAATGCCACTAGTTAGCTTTACTATCATACTTCTGACTTTTAAATCTAAGCAATCATTACATTAACAGGAGTAAGTCCATACATTTCCATCTTACCTTGGTGGAAAGGAAAAACAGGCGTGGTGCCTCTGGTGGATACACGGAGAACACTCATCCTGTCCCACTGGCCTATACTGATTGAGCCTGCCGGAATACTGCCTCTAAGATTACTTTTTCCAGGCTTGGTTTCAGAAAATCTTCATTTTGAATTGAGACGCATGGATAGTGGGGCAATGTTGAATGGATGCGAAAGTGGACATTTCATAATCTCCTTTCGCAAAATGTACCCACTCTTCCTCTCCCCCCACACCACTGTCCTTTCAGTTAAAGGCTGCTTTTTGATACATGGAATTCTCTTTTGCTGAAATCTCAGCCTATTTCCTGTTACCCTTGTGTTGATTCATCTGAGGATCACACTGTCTCTTCTAAAATGCTGTTTATTTAATCCATTATGACGTACAGGGTCAGCCTTTACTCATTTTGTATCTGAATGATTAATTTTCAGTTCGAGCAAAATGCTTTGTGGTACACTCCTGGTATGCAAAGCACCATCTAAACACCATGGAGGAGACAAGATCTTTACTGTAAGATGCTAAAAAGCTGGTGAAGGAAACAGAAACCCTGGGGTATGTATGAATTTTAATGCCTGAGAAGGGCTAAGACAGAAATGCAATCAGAATGCTGTGTGTGGATAGATAAAGGAGAGAAAAAAATCACTCTTACTTCCTGCTGGAGAGATTGGGACACAATATAAAATGACCATGTATAGGGTGATCTATCATTCCACTTTTAAATCTACAAGTCTTGGGTTCCATGAAACGCTTCAAATAGATATCCAAGCCATTTAGGGCAACTAGAATTAGGATGTATGTCCAGTGAGAGACAGGGTGAGGTGCTCTTTCAACAACAGTGGACCAGGAGCAGAAATGAGTGGGTGGGCTTGGTGCTAGAATTCCTCAGCAACTTTTCATGCTAATAATAATAACAACAATAAGGGTCTGGGGAAAGTCATGAAGACAATCTGGTAGCACATCTGGCACCAATCTCTCCTTGGGCATCTATCTATGCTGTCCCCATTACATTTACAAGACACCAAGGAGATAAGGCTCAGGGCCTGGCACACAGGCAGTGGTTGAGTGACACCCTTTAAGCTGGGCATATGTGCTACATCTTTACAGTCTGAGAACTCCCCCTTAACACCCATGGGACATCTCAGGCCAGTTTCATTGCCCTATAGGCATATACATTTGAGATCTCTGGATTATAAGTAGGAAATCTGAGGAGGAGTATATTTAGGGAGTTAATGGAAGCTGAGTATTAGCTAATAAAACATACAGAATTTATTATCTCACTTTTGATCTCCATACAGACCTATGTAAGAAACTGAAAGCTTAAAGAATGGCCTTGGTCATGTGGGCAGAAGTAGCAAAGCTGGGAATGAAATTGCAGCCAGCCTTTCCAACTCTAGGACCAGTGGCATTTCTCTGACTGAGATGACTGAGTTTTATCTGAAGCTTTAAAGAGTTTAACAACCTAATGATTCAGTGTCATTTTAGTGAATGTACTCTGTTCAATCATTTAGATTGCTGGTTAGTATATTAAATCTCATGGCTTCTGGGCAGATAAAAAAGCAATCATTCAATCTATAACATTTGTCCCCTCTTTTTTTCTCCAGAATCTTATAATCATACTCCAGAAATCTGAGCCATGTATACTGAGTCTTGTTTATGGCATTGAAGATCTGTCCAAAACACATGGAACCATATTTATAAACTCGTGTGACTTTAAGTGTATATGTGTGTATATATATATAAAATGTATATTCTCCCTCAACTCAAGATGATATATATATCTGAGAACATTTGCTACGCTAGTTGTATCTGAGTAGATTTTCCATAACTTCTTGTCTGGGTCCACACTGAAACAGTAATTCAGTCAAGCAAATGCTGAACATTTACGCCCACACAGACTGACTATTGCTTTTCTTGTCATCAGTTGATTTTTCAGCCCTTTTGTGCTCAATGGGCTTTGAATTTTATTCTGAGAATATGTTTCTGAGGATACAGGAACCCATTATTTTCAAAGTAGCCTTCCTCTCTCAGTAGTTTGGTATCTTCAAACTCACCATATGTCTTCCCTCTTCCTTTCCCTGGGGGTCTCTCACATGCTGAAGTACCTTATTTCTCATGCACACCTTTGAAACCTGCCATCAATTTCCTGTTAGTAAAATGGAGTTATTTGCAATTCATTCACCTAATAAGATTTTGTGAAAATTAACTGAAGCTTGAGAGAACCTGAAGTAAAATGATAGTTCAGTTTCTTGTAACTGTTTTTTAAGGAAAGCTAAAATACTGTGATTTTAGCATTCTGCCATCCACAAATTAAGCTCTCATTGGCCTAAGGCAAATCACCCCAGTGATGTATCAGTTTCCTGTGTATAAAGTGAGAACAACAAGTTTTACCAGGCTCAGTGGGATTACCAGATTTAGTCAGTTATAACTGATCTATGCTATGAAGAAAAAAATTTTCCTTATAAATTCTCCCTAACAATTACATACAATTGGAAGTGTTTTGAGTTCAAAACTTTCAACTTTTTTTGTGATACAGTTTTCCTCATTATCTGAAAGTAGAATATTTCTGTTTGGAATGATTTGGTAGGTTACTTTTGGCATTTGCAGAAAGTATTATCATTAATTTATATGGAAAACCTTTTGAGTTTTCCCAGACCTCCATAATGACCTATAAAATCATACTAAGTAGAAACATTCTACTTTCAGATAGCAGAGGAAACTTGTATCTTTTTTTTTTTATTGAGGTCATGTTGATTTACATCACAGATTATGTCTTAGGGCTATAGGGTTATACTTCTGCAGTTGCCTGTTATTTTACCACACCTACCACCAAGGGCCCAATACAGATGTGTGTGTGTGTGTGTGTGTGTGTGTGTGTGTGTAAATTTATATATATTGACATGTAGTATACATACATAGTGGACTACTACTTGGGCAAATCAAAAATTATAAACTATGCCATTTGTGGCAACATGGACAGAGCTGGAAGAGGCTATTCTAAGTGAAATACGTTAGAAGAAGAAAGATAAATACTAGATGGCTTCACTTTTATGTGGAATATAGAGAAACCAAACAAAAGGTCAGACAAAGATAACCCTTGAAAGCTGAGCATAAATCTGAGACTTCTAAGAAGGGAAGAAGGAGAGGAAGAAGGGTGAAAAGAGGAGGAGGAAGAGCACATTGGACTATGCCTAAGGCTACCAGAAGGGCTATGTGGAGGCTGGGTTCAGAGGGGTTAGGGGTTCTCATTTCTCTATTTCTTCCCTATCTAATTATCCTGCTACAGAAGTAAGAAATCATTAATGATAAATTTGTATAATTTTTTGCTGCATTTCTTGTTTTTCAACATTTTAAAGATACTATGTATTGTCAAAGAACATGCCAAAAATACTCCAAAAATGCCTGCCTTCTGGTCATGAGACATCAATACATACCTTCTTAAAACATGCCCCTCAAGCCAGCAGATGAACAGCAATTTGAGACGCAGTTCCCAAAATGTGCCTGAAGCACCCTGGGGCAAACCCAGAAGCTCCATGTGAGTTTTCACATGGGTACCACAAAATATTTTTCAATTTCAAGATACCCACACCAATAGTGGACATCTGTCACACACCAGGCAAATTACTAGTTTAAGAACATAGTTTTAATATGAGTTCTTTGCAACCACAGTCCTTTCCACTCCTCAGCAGCTGTATGAAGCTGCGTCTTTAACAGTTACTGTGTCAAAAAGCAGTTGCGCCATATTGAAAGTCAACGTGAACTAGAAAATAAGGGTGTTGATACCAATTTGATTCTAAAGTTTAAGAAAGTTGTAGTTTTCTACTAGTGCACACTTCCCATTGTTAAGTAATTGTGGTTATTCATAATGAAGTAAAATTATTTTTTTTCAACTTAAGGGTACTTTTTGAATACCTACTAAGTTGGTATATTATAATACTTTTTAAGTTGTTTGGATGTAATTAGATAAATCTTTAATTTTGCCAACAGGTTCTTGAAAACTTTAGCTGTAAGTGTAACAATTTATAATGAAAATAATTTATCATAACTAATTGATAAAAATAAAAGTTAAGTCCTTACAGCATAAGTCCAATCACAAACATATCACCAAACCTCTAATTAAAGACACAAACTACTTCTTCAAATGTTAAACAATCACTTGCATTTATTCATTTTTGAAGCTGTTTGTCCCTGTCTGGACCTCGGAAAATGGGATCCCAAGGAATGAACACTGGACAGGATGTCCCTTCAATCACAGGGTACCCTCACACACTAAGATTGACACAACTGACACACACTAATGAACCTACCAGGCATCATGAGCATCTCTGAAATAGAGGAGGAATGTGGAAGCCCTGGAGAAAACCCACACAGATGAGGGAGATTTTGCAAACACTACAGACAGTGGCCTCAGTTGGAAATATTTTTCTCTGACCAATGTTATAATGAAACCGCTTCGAACAAAACACTATTTGAGAGCCTGGCAAGCTTACTAAATGGAAATGATAGATATTTTTTTCAACCCTAGTTGCTAATAAGTCTGTCAGCCCTACCAAAGAGCCCAATGAAAACACTGAGACACTGAAAATATCATGAACCAAGAAGGTCGGGAGTCTCTGACAGGAGAACTTGATGTACATGCAAATCTATAAGCACCACACCAATCTTAATGTTTCAGAAGATTTGGGGGTAGGATATAATGACCTGTGTTTTAACCAGGCCTTGGGGGATTCTAATACACACTGAAGTTTGGGAGCCCCCACAACAATGCATGTATGAGACACCAAGCCAAATGTGCTAGCGCATGTGAAAGTTCAGTGTGCAATTAACATCTCAGGTTAAATAAAAAAGTACAGAAATAGTATAAACAAACAAAAGAAAACCCAACTTCAACTAATTAGTTGTATGGGTGCGCTCCAGATATTTTGTAATTTTTAACATGACAGAAATTTACTGTATTATGAATAATTTGTGCTTACCTTTATCCATTATTATTCTTCAGAGCTCACAATATCTTTTGATTTCTGAACACTGAGCCATTCTATTATTGAGTGTTTCAGAACATTGAAAAAGGATCATATCATTTGTTTCAGAAGACAACATGTAAGAATGGCCAGAAAGGCATGATCCAAGGTCTTTGATAAGAATTTGATTTATATTCTCCTCGGTATTAACACCAAGAAGGATACATCTCATACACATTGTTAGCATTTCTGTGCGAAAGAGTAAGGGAGAGGACCACTGGGTGTGGTAAAAACAACATGTTGGTTAGAGTGTTAGAGATTTTGAGTAAAATCTCCTTTGCTGATAGCAGATCTCAGTATTTCATCCCAGTTAATCCCATTAAGCCTTTGTACATATACAGAGATTTCCAAACTTTTGAGTACTAAATCAGACGGTTTCAGCAACAATCTTCTTTGGGAGCCTCATTCTTTCAAACTAAGCAATACGCCAGTTGAATGTTGAGCATGATAAGTAAGCCAGTGAGAAAAGCACGTTGTGTTAAGATACAGGGACAGAGAATCTTTATTATAAATTTGAATCTTCTATTACCAGAATGATTCAGATATTGACATTGAAGGGACAGAAAGTGAGCCCCATCCAGCATCACCAGGCCTCCAGTCCTCAAGGACAGTCAGCCTTACTAACGCTGGCTCGCAGTGCTACCCAAGCGATTTCTTCAATTTTCTTACTGAATGTGTTCATATTTAGAAATTAATTTGTAACCATCTTCTGAGGTCTGTATAAATTCATTCACATTTAAACATTTCATACTCCTCTTCAGATTTTAAGACCATTTGTCCATTACCCTCTACTAACCTCTACTAATATTCTGGGGGACATATTATCTCCTCTTAAGAATTTTGTCTTTAAAATAAGCTAAAAATTAAATAAGGTTGAAAAAGAGCCCTTGTCACTCAGAAGAAATGAAATTCCTTCTTCTTTTGGATATAATCTTATTAAATCACTTTTCCTTTTTTCTGTTAGATTTCTTCCTTCTCCCTCTTTTCATGTATATTCCTTTTCCAAAGAACTGCATTTTAACTTCTTCTTTTTTCCTTCCACAACCTCATCCTTACCACCGAGTTCAACTTTTCCACTTGCTAGGTGCATCTTTCTCCACCCTCTGGTCTTTTCTTGACATATCACCTTAGAGTACCCAAACCAAAAGTAATCTGTGGACACCTGTCCACGTCTCAACCTCAGATTTCCAACTACCACTTAACTAGCAAATTCACCCCAACTATAAATAAATTTATTATCTTCTCAGGAGCTAGATTTGTCTTCTTGACATGCGCAATATTCTTAGTGGAACTACCATTCTTAGCTAACTAGGTAAAAAAATCCAAAGTATTCCACAAAGTGTTATGGTTCTAGTTTTTCCTTGACTTTCGCTTTCAATCAGGTCATAAGTCCATAAAAAATTTATATATTGAATATCAGCCAGTTTAATTGCACTGCCCACAGGCACTATGTCAGTATTCCACATGTCAGGCTTAGTCTCTGCCTTCTAGAAGGCAAATACATCTCATTTTGTGATATTTTATTTATCATGTCTGTTTCCCTCATTGGCAGCTTCACTTCCTACCTGGGCTATTGTCCCTGGCTCATTTTTTGGTCTTTTTTTTATTTGCTTCAGCATCTTATTTCTACAAGTAATCCTACAGCTTGGTGTCAGACATTCTTTACCATTTATCAGTGTGGTCCCTTGGTTAAAAACTTTAATGTCCTCCTTCTCTCTGAAACACCTATTTGACCAAACTTGTCAAAATTTCCCAAGAATAACTGCCATAATCTCAACTAATATTTTGGGAGACATATTATCTCCTCTTAAGATTTCTGTCTTTAAAATAACCTAACTAAGTAGGTTGTAAAGAGCCCTTGTCACTCAGAGCAAATGAAATAGCCTTTCTGGTGATAAAAATGATAATTTTCAGACTCAGAGAACTGTTTCAGTAGCATCGACAGTGTTTTCACTAAAAGATCAAATTATGTCTTTCAGGGAAATATCTTATGTCAACTATGTAGAGTAACTGATCAACATAATTTATGAATATAACATTAGTAGTGAAAATATGTTTTGAGAGTAGCTGCTTCCACTGATTAGTGGGTGTGACCTCAGATTACTTTTGGCTTGGGTACTCTAAAATCTATTTTAAATAGTAGATACCCTTCTTTTATTCAAGCATACATAGAGGCAGCACACCATAAAGTCCTACATATTCAACAGTGAACACAACAGACACAATCCTAGCACTTCCTAGGTTCTAAATTTCTGAATACAAAAGGAAATAGAAACTTAGCTATCTATTTTGGGGAGAGGTAAGCATCAAAGAGATGCATTTCAAAGTCAAGACTTACTCTGAAGTTAAGACATAGATTCAGATTCATGCAACAGTAAGAGTAATTCCTACAAGGGGAGACACTAGAATAAAATGTTCTTGGGTGGGGGAATAGTGAAATTAAGACCAAGAGTGAAGTACCTTTTATGTTACCTTGGGATTTTAATTTTGTGGGTCGTAAGGAAGTTTAAGCAAGGAATTAAAGTTTCCTTTTCCTAAGAAAAACCCTAACATTAATGTAGAGCATGAGCTTGAGAACCCTTGTTTCTGGGCCATACTCACTAGGTCAAAAAACAAACAGCCCAGATTTAGCTGGGTTGCTGTGAAGAGGAAGGCTAGACAAAGGCAGGTTCCTTCTTTTGTTACATATCTCATTTCATTCATAGAACTTGGGAGATCTTCATATTATTGCTGGATTACAAGTTCCTTAGAGGCAAGTAACACATTGGCCTCATTCACCTGTCAACCCCAGGCCTGGCTTGGAGCCTGGTACACCTCAGGTGTCTAACAAAAATATGTCTAAGGGAGGGAGGCAGGAACCAACAGGTACATGTGGGGTGAGACAAATGGAGTTCATAGCTCCCAGGTCCCTAACCTGGGCAATTATTGGGGGTGATAATATATTTACCTGGGGAAAATTTTTTTTTTTTTTTTTTGGGAAATGAGCTGATTTCGAGATGCTTGAAGAGCATCCAGATAGAGATGGCTTAATTACATGCTACTTTGTTTGCTGTTGGGGAAGGGGAATATAAGAATTTAAGAATGTTAGAATTAACATAATCACTTATTGACAGCTAATGACACTTTGTAAGATTATTTCTGATTTTAACAGTATCAGAGGGGAGCATATTTCTCAAAAGATGAGGAATTTTAAGCATAAACAGGTGTGATCACATCACTAGGAAACAGTAAAGTAGGATTTGAACCTACGACCTCTAAACTTCAGTCATTAGTCATCTTTTCACCCCTGTTCACTACTCCTTATCTTCTCGCTGCTCCATGCTAGTGTTCTTTATAAAGATGGCTGCAGTAATTCCTCTCATCCCAGCATGTCCTTTTGCAACCTGACCTGGTTTCTCCTCTGGGGTGTGGAGCTACACCTTTAAAAGATATACAGTGTTGTAAATCAGTGTTACCTTCATAAACAAAACAAACATGCAAAACCAAAAAAGCCTTTGAATCTGGGCTTGGCTATGTGAAATGCTTTGGCCAATAATAGAGACTGATTTTGTGGCAGGGTTGGAGATTTCTTTAAATCCTGTGCACAACTTCTTAGAACTCTGAGACAAGAACCACTGGTTCCCTCCTAAGAATGAGAAGCCACATGGAGAGAGAAGCCTATCTGGCTACTAAAACAAACACCAGATTGCACCAAACTGCTAGGTGACTATTGACACAAGACTGAAAATTCAGGAGATATAGGTAAAGAATCTGCCACTGAACCCCAACATTGTACACCCATAAGTTTGGAGTGCTTTGTATATACTAATAGATAACAGATACATTCTTACACTCAACTATACTACATCAACCATCTCTGATGAGAGGAAGAAAGACGCTTATCATTCTCAGGGAAAAAGTACTTGCCACAAATCAGAGGCAGTTTCAGACATTTCAAGTCATTTGAAATATTAACATCCTTTCTCTAAGAATTGTTGCGAACTATTAAGACTATAAAGTTGAGTTTTACTGTGAATTAAATAGGTTACTGTAGGGCAGTGAGAAAGTCAGTATCCTTTATTATTAGTTCTAAGGGGACATGTTTCTCATTTGAATCAACTTACTTATACACCCACTTGGGAAACTGAATATGAAATGATATTTTCTTTCATAAAGCAGACAAGACAGTAAAAAAGAGAACAGTGAAAAGGCAGACATAGTGCTATCTGCATCTGCATTTATGTTTTTCCAGGGATATTTATGAAAGAAAAAATATCCTGTGAATGTATAAGACTGCAGACTTCCATCTGGAGTCTTGTGTCCCCAGAACAAAATGACTTTCAGTTGTAATTGAGGCATACAGGGTCATACTCTGTGGATATCCTAAGGTGATAAGTTCAGAATGGAGGCCTCCAGAATGTCATTTAGCAAAGAAAACATGGCTGGATACCAGTAATAAACTAATGCCTTTGAGCTGCACGTTCTTTGTTTTTATTTTTAATCACACCCTAATTGAAACATACAAATTATATAAAGTTCCTTGTTCTGTAAGAGAGGGCAGGACTGAAATTCAGATGATTGATTCTGAAATTTAGCCACTGAGATAAGGTTTCTTCTTCAACAGAAAATATGTCACTGATCTAATTTCCGAGCAGCTGAGATAAGTGGAACTGTCATTCCGTCCTCTTATTGGAAAGATTCGTTGTCTTCCACACAAAAAGAAAGCTGCACAGATAGTTTTGTTTTTAAAATAGATTTCTCTAGTGCATTCTTTTTTCTAAAGTAGGTTAAAGAACTGATAAAATTAACTAGTAAAGTTAAGAGACCAGATTCTAGTTTTAAATGCACACCTGTGGTTACTGTATACACAGAATAAAAATAAGGCTTAAAGACAGTTGCATTTTATTCTCTAAACAGGCAGGGACATTTGCAAGGTGCAGGAGGTAGGAGGGACAAGTCGTCATCCAGAAACAAACCACAAAGAATAAGCTCAAGTTTAGCAATTTCTTAAAAATTATAATTTCTTTGTGTGTGTATACGTGTGTGTGCGTGTGTGCGCGCGTGTGTGTGTATGGAGGAGGAGTAGGACAACTGCGCTGCATTCATGCACATAAATGTCTTGTCTTTCTTCTGAAACAAAAGATAATAAATTGCTGGGCTGAAGCTTAAAACATGAACATTATTGAACCAAGGGAAAATGTCTTAAGCTGCTGTCTTGTTGCACAAAAGAGAGATGTACAACAATCATCATGTTAACATTGGATAAAAGAGGGCTCATTCATTCACTCTGTGTGTACATAATGCATCCAGAAATATGCACCAAGATATCAACTTAACTTTGGATGGAATGCACTGGAGACTTTGAGCTTCTTATGGTGTGTCTTTGTCTAACCCTATGTCTAGGAGCAGAAAGGCATCTCCCCAAACGATCAACTTCTTTGAACAAACCTTCTTTTGTAAATTTTAGTTTTGTATCTCAAATACTTTTATATTAACCAACACTTTTTTTGGTTTCACTAGATTCTGGTGAATAATTTGCTGTTGAGCATTTTCCATGCAGGACACTGAGCTAGGTAGGCACAACAAAGGATCTATGAAATGTTCTTAACCTTCTTCAGCTTATTATACAAATACAATAAAGTGTTCATGACCATAACACAAATATAGAGGAGGAGAGAGAGGGAAAAAAAGAAATCAAACTAAAGAACATACCTGAGATTTCAGACCAGAAGGATTGTCTCTGTTGACAAAAAATTAAGATTGCTTTGTGGAAGAGTCTCAAAGGATGGATGAAATTTAAGCAGACAATGATGGAAAAATGGAGCTATGTTTAGTAAGAGTTATAGATTGGCCAATATAAAAGAATGGTCACACAAAGGCCTGGAAGACAAAGTGCATTGCAGTTGACTTTGACTTAGGACAGGGTGCTAGAAGCAGGTAATTACAATAGCTGGAAGTTCAGAACAAGGGGCCAGTGTTTAAGTTAATGGGCAGTATGGCAATGTGGTAACCATTCTGCTCAGAGGTGGATACATTTCTACAAAGTCAACACAAGTCTTCCTAGCATCATTTCCATAGCAACTGTTCCAGATCACCAGTGCCCCTCTCATTTTTGGTAACTTGACTTTTGATATCCATTTTCTAGGGCCCTAAAGGTTCTACCATATAGAGGTAAAAGCAATTTTTCAAACAATCCAAACATATGTGTCAGCTACCTACGCCTGTACTAGTGAAAGCTTTAACAATAATACATACACTCTATTGCATTTCCCCAAAGGTCCAATTCTCAACACTGGCTGCACATCACTCACCAGAGGGTCTTTCAAAGTAGAAAAAGTCTAACCCACCTACAGGCCAGACCACCTCAGACCATCTCAACTAGTGGGTCCAGAGACCCTGAATTTCAGTTGCTTTCCAGGAGATTCGACCGTGCCAACAAGGTTGGCACTGATTCAAACTATGTCTCTTCTTTTCTTGTGGGTCTTATGTTACTGCACATCAAGGTCCAATTACATTAAAAATATTATGAAATAGGGCCCTCCCTGGTGGCGCATCGGGTTAAAGCACTGCACTAAGAAGCTTAAGCCACTTCCGCAGAAGTTTGATTCCCGCCTGCCCCAGAGGTGATCCGCATGGCGTGTCAGACCCACTGCTCCCCTCATCAGTGTACTTCATCGATCTGCCTGTTCTGCTCCCCACTCTGTCTCTGGTGAAGCCTCTCACCCTCCACATCTCTGGCCTGTACCCCGTTCTGTATGAATAAATAAATAATTTTTTTAGAAAAAATATTGTGAAATAAATAAATGGACATAGAATATCTTATGTTTAGATTTCTACTGTGGTTCCTGTGATTTGTATGGGCAAGGGTTATCAAGGGAATGAAGAGGAGGGTGAAAAAAGAGAAAAGGGGAATGTAAGTTCATGCATTTGTTTTTAGTGATTTTATTTTATTTATTTATTTTTTATTTTTGCATAGAAGAACTGGGTGTAGGCCAGAGCTATGGTGGGGGATGAGAGGATTCACCACAGAGAGAGTGAGGAGAGAACAGGAGGTTCTACTGAAATATCTGCTGAGGGAAGCGGTGGGCAGGTCAGGAGAGGTCTGCTGTGCCATGTGGGTTAACTCTCTGGCCTGGGATAGAACTTGTGCTGCAGTGGTTGTGGATAGCTTCATGGTGCTGAGACTTAACCCCTTGTGCCATGGGGAGGGCTCCTCTCTTTTCTTTCAATGCTTTTTCCCCCTTAGTCACCTACACTGTGCCAGGGACTTTTTGGTGGACATTTCATCAGAATTAGTTCTAATTGGTGCAACAATCTTGCCATACAGATGTCTGTAGCAACATTTCAGAAATAAGGACATTAAAAGTCAGAAATGTTGGGTAAACTATCTCTGTCACAATTAACATGAGCAAATTTGTTTATTATGTTTAATTCTGATGGTTTTTGCTCCCTCACACTATCTTCTTTCTGTTTCTTCCTGATGCCATCACCTTTGATTTGGAGTCTGTGCTGATATAGATAGGACCTGGCAAACCATATTTCATTTCAATAAAAATAGGTAGGCAGATAGACAGAACCATTGTTTTATATTCCTGAGTTTGCAAACTTTACTGAAATTCATGAAGTCATAGTTTCCTGATGCTGTATTTATATAACAATAAACCTCTTCCAATCTTTCAAAATTATCAGTCTGCCAACTAATATACTAATCATTTTCCTCCAGAAGCTAACACCCCTTTAACATGTGTCTTTCTCTGCTCTCTGTCCCCAAACATCAAGTTTCAAGTTGAACACGCTTTTGTTCTTGTTTGCTAGACTATTGGCTACTTGAGGGCAATACCCTTGTTTGTCTTGGTCATTATAGAGTTTTGGCATCCAGGAAAGGACCTGGAATGAAATAGAAGCTTAATATGTTTTGAATAAATACAGGAATAAAAGAAAGAAGAAAACAGGGACAAACCTGGGAAAGAAAGCAAAGGGGAGGGAAGGAAAGAAAGACATAGACAAAGGGTCAAGGAAGGACAGGATTTCAGGAAACAGCAAGATGTAGTTTGGAGTCTAAGATGCTTGAGTTACAAGTTGTTTATTTCTCTAAGTCTCAGATTTTTATTTGCAAAATGCCATGGGATTGATGTGAAAATTTAAGTGCAAATACCAGTGTCCAAGAGGTGGGACCTACCACACAGACTGACAGACTGATGGAGTTTTCTTGGCTACGCTATCAGGGTTGCCAGCATGATCAGATCACAGGATACTGCGGTTTAAGGGCGCTCAGGCCACTGGAGTATCTGGGCTTTATCCTTATTGCATCGCCTCTCTTGCAAATGAATCACCTCATTAAAATGGAAGATCTACTAAGGTTGCCAGGTTAGCATGATTCATCCACCCCAGCTGTGGTTGTCCTGAGGAAAGTATTTGCATTCAGCGCAGTTATAAAGCCAGAGTGGCCACTAATTTGCAGAACTTTTGGTTTCTGTGTCATTATTTATATTTGTATTTTCAAAGAGGAAGTGACCAAGACATCATTATGTCAGCAACACGTAATAGGTAGACGCTTAGTAAGTGGACCCACAGTTTACATTTCCAAGTTTCCCTTTTTGTCAAAAGGTCTAATTGGATGTTTAAGTACAGACATATATCTATATGTTGGACTTTTTCTTCCCTTGAGGCTAAACTATAATAAAATACATTTTAACACTAACATACATTTTGAAACTTACTTTCTGTGATTCTCAGATTAAGCGCCCTGGTTAGTTTAATTTAAGCTGCTACTTAAAAGAAACAAGTGACATATAATCCTGAACACTATGTCAAGAGTAAACTCCCATTTTTTTGAATAGCCAAACTAGCAATCAAGACAAGTTTTATCCCTTCTGAAAGTCTACAGACATATAAATAAGTTGGTATTCATCATAACTATAGTCAATATTTCCCATATAATAAATGGCCCTCTGGTACTAAAAAAGAAAAAAAATGAAAAAAACCATCATCTTCTAGTTCACTTTATTCTGGTTAAATATATGATTTATCTAAGATTTTAGTCATCTTTGCGCCTCAGAAGCTGCTGTTTTTTTGGAATTCCCTGCCTTTAATCCCTTCGTGGTTGCCACACCCCACAAACTGCCTATTTTTGACAAGGGGGCAACATGGGTGGGGCTGGCTGGGATGGCCCGAGGGCCTCGAGTCGGCCTCAGAAGCAGCGATAACAGAGTGCTAGACATTCCGTTCAGAACACTGAAATAGCTGCACCACAGTCCTCTGTCACTTGTTTTTAACCACACTTTGTGACTAAGAAGTTTTTCACTCTACCGGCTGTGTTTTCTCTCTCTTCCGCATATTTTCAACATACTAAACAGCCAGTTCCAGCTTTGAATAGCTCTTACTCTGTAAATCTAAGACCTCTGCACACACATTTTCTACTACAGTGTTGAAGCCACCAGAAAAAAAAAGAAATGTGTCACTATAAATAGTACTGAGCTAGCAGGTATGTGTCTCACTTAAATTATAGGGGAATTATTCAAAATTAAATGATTAAAGAGCGCAACAAGAAGAAGAACATCTGTTTAGATATTTACAGAACTTTTCCACATCAAATAATTTACAGAGAGTTTCATTTGAAAGCCCTTTTCCAATTAAAATGGATTGTTTGCAAGTCACAAGCATTTTTAGTCCTTTTTGTATGTGACCCGGTTAGGGTTGTAAAGGATAGAAATGTGTCTCCTTTGCATGATAGCACCAGAGAGTCGGGGGTCAGAGAAGACTCTCAGTGACCCACCCCACTGTCAGTGCTCACTCCAGTTGGCTGCAAAAATGATCTAGACTTTTCAGATGACTTTAATGACATATAACATCACCATTAGCAAGATTCTCAAAACTCCTGGTCACAATGTCATGTGCTATTCCCAGGAACCCAAAAAGAATCCCACCTGTGGCACACCGTGTTCTCTGCCAGTGCACCATCACACTCCTGCAGACAGAAAGCTTTGCCTTTAGGGGCTTACAAAGATGATGGTGAGAAACCTGGACTTCCTCGAAGACTTAGATCGCGGCAGAAATACAGGCATTGTATTCCACTTTCAGTCATGGTTTTATGCACACTATTCTTATTTTTTTTTTTTTAATTTACCTATTTATACATACAAGAACTGGGATAAAGGCCAGAGGTGCAGGGGGTGGTGACAGAATTCACCAGAGACAGAATGGGGAGCAGGACAGTAGGATTACTGAAAAACACTGCTGATGGGAGCCTTGGTTCAGACAGGAGAGGTCTGCTGTGCCACGGGGGCTGGGTCATCTCCCTGGCAGAGGATCAAACTGGCTGCAGATGTCTTCATAGTGCTGTGCTGTAACCTTTTGTACCCCTAGGGACGGCCCTTATGCTCACTATTTTTGATCTACTTTTCAACTTCTTGCAACTAAGGACAGATCTTGACAAAAAAACCATTAATTTTTTTTTTTGAATGTTAAGCCAGTGGATAACCTAACCATGGCTGACCACTTTCCAACAAGATGAATTAATTAGATCTAAATGTTTCATCCAGGAAAAGCATATTTATACCCAGAACATGTAGAATGCAGGCTGAGCACTAAGTGAGCACCCACGACAAGGCCCACAAAACTTATTGCCCCTCTGAATGTGATGTCTGGTTATCACCACAGAGCTGTGGGGCAAGGGGATGCTCTGATGAAGGGTGAGGTCAGGGTCTTCTCAGCCAGCTCTGCTGACACCTAGTCTTGTTGTTCCTACAACTCCAGATCCAGCTGTGATCCTCCTCAACAGACAAGTTATGACAGATGTAGCTTTGATTTGGAATCATGTTATCATTAAACATTGGAAATAAACTTTCCAAAGAGTAAAAATCAAAAGATAATGCTTGGACTTCAACAAGTCTGAGAGGCTAAAAATAAAGGTCTTTCTCAAGGAGAAATAAGTTCGTTAAAAATGAACAAAACATACTTTTCTATGGTCTACCATAGTCTCTGGGGGAGCGGGGCATCCTTTCCAGGTGGCTGCTTACTGGTGAGAGACTTGTAAGGTATATTAATGCTGCCACTGAATGTGATAGGGAGATGATGTCCATTCCATGTAGGGTGATCCCCTGGACTGGTCTGCCTGAGAACTCTCCCACTTTGGGCACTGAAAGCCCAATGTCCTTGGAAAGTCCTGAGTCCAAGGCAAAGAGGCTGGTTGGTCCTTAGCAGGTAGAATCCTAGGCTAAGGTGGTGGTAAGATGCAAAGCAGACTGAGGTTGGAGGCACAGTACAAGATCAAGCTAGCGTAAAGAGAATAACACATTGACGTGACATGTTGGGCATCCACACAGAGTAAGTATGAGAAGGTAAGTTCTGACAGTAAGGTATGACAGTAGGTATGACAGTAAGTTCTGACAGTGCTGAAGAAAGGAAAGTCGGTATGACAGTCAACTAATGTGCATACAATTCATATCTGGAAAGAATCTAGAATTATGATAAGTTAAAGGTTAGTTATTCTATCTAGGATGGTGAGTGAAACTATTATCTGAGCTAAGGACAAACTCAGGTTTTATCAAAGACTTATCAGGTGCCCCAAGCCTAAGGAAAACCACTCCTAACTGGGACATTTCTTCCTTCTGGGCTTGCAATTCCTATTGCCAGCATCCTTACCTTGTTCTCTCTCCCCAAGATTATATGCAGGGGTGAGAAGGTGGAGAAGGAATTCATGGAGTACTGAGTCTTGCTAGCCATTTGTTTCTTGAGATAAATGTCACTTCTACTGAAGGTAGAGAAAGAAAAAATGAGACTGCACCAGTGTGAGCCAATGGAGGCTGCTTCACCACTACCAAGCAAGAGATGCATATACAAAAAGATCTCCATCATTTTTCCTCTTCTTCCAGGGAGGGAAGGGCTGGTTCATGATATATAAACATTGCTCACTTTTAATTAGGAGGGGAGAGGTGCAGGTTTTAAACATCATGATTTGTAGTGAAAATGTTAAGGGGAAGGATGTCTTATAAGAACTCTGCAGAGTTTTGTGGACTCCACCCCCAACTCCAGCTTTCTGGAGTCCACCCCCTACTCCAGTGATTGGAAAAACTACAGCTCTGAGCAGTACCAAGGAGAGAACTGCGAGGACCCAAGCGCAGAGCTGAGCAGGTATTCTGGGACTTTGAGGCATAAATAGAGAGTGGTTTTTTCAATGGTTGCTCTGGAGAGGTAGTGGAGCGCTCTCTCTCTAGAGCAATGTCTCTCAGACTGTGTGACTGGGGGCTAGTAGTTAGTTTTGTTACTAGAGCGCCAAGTTAGCTGAGCTGGTAAGATATTCCAGTTACCTTGTATCTCTCTCTCTTTCCCTAAGTTGTTCCTTTTCCTTTTCCCTTTTGTAAATAAAACCATTACCCTTTTGTGTGTGCTTGTAGAACAACTAAATTTTAAGTGCGTGGATGAGGACCCACACACAGGCAGTTCAGTTCACTCTGGGCTACCCTGTAACAAAAACACTAATACTGGTCCTTCCATTAATGTCATGCCCAAACTGACATCCATATCAAAAGTCTATAGGTGGTGTAAGTCTTTCATAATCATCAAAAGAAGAAAAAAAAAGAGTATATACATTCAGAACAATTTTCCTATTAAATATAAATGTAAAAATAAAAATAGACCCAACAAAATAGTAAAGGAAATGATTCTACAACAACAAAAAAGGATTGATGAAAAATTTAAGTATCAAACAGTTTCATGGAGTGCTAAGTCCTGAGCTGTTGTTGCCTTGGGCCTATTTCCATTCCTGAGCAGTGACCACTCTGGTGTGTGGGTTTCAATAGGTGTGGGGCCTTAAAAACTATCCTGGACAGACAAGCATTCCACCAATGCCTCTGCTTGTTCAGCCTTTTGCGAAAGGCTCCTCCTGGCCCCAGGCTTAGGGGTGTGGGTGTGGGAGGACTCAGGGTATCCTCCAGGCATGTATTCAACAGTGTTTCCATTCTGTCAATAGCTTCTTCCTTTCTGGCAGATCTTCCTCGTTCACATGGGCGCTGCACTCTTCACCTACTGTGTGGTTTAGTCACATTCCTTATGAACCTAATCACAGTGAAACAGTTAAAAACTAGCAAACTATTTATCTCAAGTCCATATGTGACACATTTTCAATAAAAAAAATAAACCACTTCTATTCTGTTTCCATGGTAATCATAGTTCTTTCTTATTAGAACTTTGGACTGTTACTGCTTTTGCACTTATCATGCCAGAAGCAGTTCAGAATGATTATAAAATCCCTTTTTAATCAAGCTTGATGGCAGCAAACACACTAACAAATGTGAGGGCAGAAACATGACTTATTGCTACCAATATCACCTGTGTGTTGGGTGTAGGACTTATAGGACTTCAGTAAACTATAATTTGTTTGTATATTAAAGTTTTTAAGTTGAAACTAAATAGAAAAGTTTCTGGATTTGAGCCAGAATAATCCAACCCTTATGTCAATACCAAAGATACAATGGCAGTTTTTAGAAACTGAATACAGAGATAAAGTTAGAAAAAGTTATAAAATGACTCTAAGTGTCTTATCAAGGCGATGAGAAAACAGGTGATGCTCTAATCAAAGCAAGGAAAAGTTTCTGGATAGAAAATTTCTATATTGTTATATAGTTAGAATATATTGTTATATAGTTCTAATGAACAAAGTTCATTAGAAGTCACAGTGAGTACAGTTATAGATGTTCATTAAGAAGCAAAGGGAAGTATATGGTCTAACCTGCAGTTGTAGATTTAGGAATTGGTCCTTGGATATCAGGAATAAAAGCTATAAATGGAAACTAAATCTTGGGGAAAACAGATCTGGGAGGAAGGTAAAGAGTTTGGTAGCAAAGACAGTTGGAAAAAATGTCAAGAGAAGCAGAGAAATAAAGTGCAATGATGTTATGGTAAGAAGGATTTTAGTAGGTAAGTAGAGATTGGTAAGCCAATCAGCCTTCGTGTGCAATCTGCCATGGACTGAAGGCAAGAGCCAGTGAAGCACTGAGAACAGAGAGGGACTCTACCTGACATCATAGCAGCCACCTTGGAGTTCAAGGAACACCAATAATAGCTAAACCAAAGGAGAGGAGAAGGCAACAGGCTGATTTAAAAAAAAAAAAAAAGTGAATTACCATTAACAAATGATTTGTAGACAACATACAGAAATATAAATCTATGAGAAATGATTTTATCCTTACTTTTTATGGATTGGGATTTTATGCTCACATGAGAGTCATAAATTATTAACAAGAAAGAGATTGGTTATTATTATCAGATTTTGCCAGCCTTTTCAGTTTCACACAAGAGGGCAACAGAAACAAGGCAGTGAGGCCAAATTACAGTTTGAATAACTCTGGGAATTTGCATTTAACAAGAAAAGATCATCACTGTAAATATATTTTCCAATTTGTAACAGCTGAGACTCATAAATGGAGATTGTATGGCACATAACAGCTGACAGATTATCAGCATGTGTTGGCAAGGGCCCTTTGGCTATTAAAAGATAATTAAAACTCCCTATAATCTTCCAGCTGCTTCATTTAGTCATTTTGCTTTATATGCATGTGATAAGGCTCTGGGTCTTTTGAAATGGACAGCTTCCCTTTATCAACTTCTGGGTTAAACTGGTGATAGTACCCCATGTGCAAATTTCGTTCCTAACAAAATTTACTCAATGCAGTTTCCTCTGGCTCTAGCATCAATGGTTCCAGTTGCCAAGGAGAACTGAGTTCATCCTTTATTTGGCATAGTTTAAGCAAGCAATAGCCTGCCCATATTATATTACTGGAGTAAATGCTTTCACAACTATCTTCCTAAAAGATAGATGGGTATTTTCAGTTTTGGAAAAAACAAAGAGATCAACTTTCAATTGGTTTCGATTAAACTTAGAGACAGTTTAATGATGTGAACACCAGTAGTATAGGAACACATTATCACAAGAGACCATGCCATCTTCCATGCTAGCAATTAGGAAGGAAAAAAAGAAACATGGGTGAAGGTTGAAAGGACAACCTTTTAAATATACATTATTTAGATCCTCTCTAGCTGGAAGGCACAGTGGTAGATTCTAAAACAGTCCAGGCTGTTTCTAAATGCAGAGTAACAGAACATTTCTAAGAACCATTCTTGCTGTTTTCAATGAAACATTTTTAATTTAATTTTATGTGTAGATTTTGTACATTGGACCACACATACTTTTACAGTCAAACTGATTTAGAGAAGAACTCCAGAGACTGGGAATTATATTGTGCAGATCACAGAGCCACAGTGCCTTAGCCAGGCCTCTGCTGCCACAAGGAAACAAAATTTATACTTAAATTGCGTTTCCAAGAACAGCTTTCTCACACTATAAGAGTCTAGCACATGAAATTTTTCTACAATAAGCACTTTTTTTCTTTCTTTCTTTTTTTTTTAAAAAGAAGATTTGTTTATTTATGCATACAGAACAGGGGTACAGGCCAGAGGTGCAAGGCTGGTGAGAGGATTCATCAGAGACAGAGTGGGGAGCAGAATAGGCAGATCTGTTGAAATACACGCTGAGGGGAGAAGTGGGTGAGACAGGAGAGGTCTGCTGTGCCATGTAGATCACCTCCCTGGACGGGAATCTAACTCCTTCGAAGCAGCTTTGTAGTACTGCACTTCAATATGTTGCACCATCAGGGAGGGCCCAGCATCTTTCTTTTCTGCCTTTGCTTGGGTGTCTTCAGAAGTCAGTCTGTTAATCTCTTAGTCTTGGAAACTCCCCCCTAAGCATTTAATATGACTTCTCGTCCCCATTATGTCCTGCACTTACACCTGCCCTGGCCGTTCTCTATTGTACTCTATATTCTATAGAGAGTGAAGCTGCTGGGGGCAGTGCCCATGCCTTGTCTTGCCCAGTTTTTAAACGGTGCTTTAATAAACACAGAATAAGTGGAGGAATAAATATGAGGAATTATCTTTTGAGGAAGAAACTGATAAAATTCTTATTGTTCTCATTTTCATAGGAATTGACAATATCACCTTCTAAGATTTGGTAGAAATGAAAAATGAATACAGAAACATATAAGCACGATATCCAGTCAAGAATATTTAAAGAAAAGAAAAAGACCTTTCAAACAGATCTATCAAGTTCTCCGCTCTTACACTTCACATTATTTTTGGTGTCAGTTCCCAAGATCTGACGTATTCTCAACCTTGGCTCATACATTGCTATCCTTGTTCAAGTCTACATAGCTGTCACGGAAAGAGAACACTGAAAGGGGTCAGGGCACAGTCTGAACAAGTCTCAAGAGTCTGTTAATAGCTGGGGCAGTCCCAAATTGTTTAAAAAGCAGTATCACTTCTGGATTTTAAATTCATTACTGATATTCAAAAACAGAAAACAAACTTATGGGGTTGTTTTATCTCTCCCCCTATGTGGGACTTTCCGAAGCTCTGATGGTGCTCCCAATTTTGCTCTCTAACACCACCAGTCATCTTAAATGCGTCAGCTCTTGAACCAGCTACCATAGCCTCATCAAGACTGGCTTTACTAAAGAACCTCCCTCAGCTCCTTAGCATGAGAGCCAAAGTCAACTATTTTGATCTTTGGTTTTTAAGTAACACAGCTGTTCCGCAGACTTATAAAAACTCCCTGGTTTCATTCCTTTCTATCTTTAAAATCACAGTTTTCAGCTGTGGGATCACATGCACACCATCATGAGGTATGTGGCAAGAAATGTGTTACTAACAATACTGCCACCAACCCATTTGCCAAGCACTTACATTGGACAATTTCTGAACATCACCTGTAAATCTCATAGCAATCCTTGTGATGAATATTAGTGACTCCAGTTTCTACAAAGAACCTGAGAGGTCAGAGGGGTTAGGTAATTTGTCTAATGTCAAATTATCCAGATCCTTCTGCCTCTCTAGTCTGTGTTCTCAGTGACTAAATGACATTGCTTCTCCTATAGACATACAGCTGACTTCAAACATTAAATTTTCATACACCAAGATCATTGCTATAAGAACATCTTTCACACTGGTTTATAATGGAGAAAAGGAAGCTTTCGATGGCTAGTGTGGGTGTCGTGCTGCTGTCTGCAGCTCACAGGGGGTAACATTTTTAGTGCTGCTTCTGCAGCTGGGGTAAGTTAACACTAATTTCACTTTACCATCTTTCATGTTTTAGGGAAAAGTCACCAAATGTGAGGCCCAGAAAAGTGTAAATATCCACTTTTGTGTATTATTGTGGAACAAAGGTTGAAAACTAAATCCACAGCATGACAGTCACTTTCCTGAGACCAAATATGTACACTGTCTATGTTTCCTGCTCACGTAGCCACGGACATCGCTAACATCCAATCAACTCGTTTGGATGTTCTCTAGCGTATGTTTTGTATATTAATTCACATCCAGATAGTAGGGTGTTTTTCTATCAGTACTTGATAGACTAAATTTATCTCACTAAATACATGTATACAATAATTCACAGGTTTAGTTTTGAGTCTCTCTGATGTAATGTCTTGGTAAGTAGAATTTTTTTAACCCTGAAAATATAAGTTCTTTTTGAAGAAATAGAATCAAGAATTTTCAGGGAGTCTGATAACTGGGAACAGAGTTTATCTGTTGGAACAGAGTTATTCACTTGGCTAAAGTATGTTCCATTCCTGTCTTCTCACTGTTCGTGGGTTCAAGTTCAAGAGGGAAAGCCTTCTAGGGGTTTTCTGAACTCCAAAGCCAAATCCTTCGTACTCTGAAGTTCAAGTCTGTCTGCCCTGAAAGTTCTTGTTACTGTGATCTTGTCAGTTCTCAATTTATGTCTCCAAAGAAGAATCTAGCACACAGCAGGCATGCAAAAGATATATGTAAAGGGAATGGACAGTGAATTAATTAGGCATTCTTTTATCTAGATCTGTGCTTCTCTCTCTTTAAAAAAAAATTATTTATTTATGAATACAAGAACTGGGGTACAGGCCAGAGGTGTGGTGGGTGTAAGGATGCACCAGAGACAGAGCAGGGAGCAGAAGAGGCAGAATGACTGAAATAAACTGCTGAGGGGAGCAGCAGGCGGGACAGGAGAGGTCTGCCCCGCTATGTGGGTCACCTCCCTGGCCAGTGGCTATTGATGGCTTCATAGTGCTTTGCTTTAACTCTTCCTGGTGGCACAACAGTTTAGATCAGTGTTTCACAATTAGGGTAACCGTGCCCGCTAGGGACACTTGCAGCATCTTAAGATACTGCATGCTCGTCCATGTTTTGGCTCTCAAATTGTAGGGAGAACACTGCTGATATCTAGAAATACCATTTGCCATCCTACAACACACAGCACAGCTGCCACAAAAAGGAAGGATCTGGCCTCAGAATGTCAGTTGTGCTGAGGTTGAAAAATCCTGATTTAGATACAGAGTACTTACGAAAATTCCATGAGCATACCAGAAATCTCAGAAATAAACCAGATTTCAGCTAGAAAAAAGTGCTATTTCACCCAGTCATATCATTTATAGATTATATTTCACAGAAACATAAACCAAATTGGAGCTCCCAGGTGGTCATTTTCATCTCACAGCTCATTTTTGTTCTCCCAGCACCAGTCTCAACCAGAGAATGTCTTTGGACTTTCAGATGTCAGCATTTGTATGCTGACCCATAGCCCAGAATAACCCAAAGAACGAGACTTTCATTCAATAACAGTGGCGTTATTTTTTATTGTGGGTCATGGCTCATAATATGCAATTCAGCTAAAAGAGAAAGATAGAAAACATTCAAGATGACTGGCAGGAGAAAACTCTAAAAATGCTCCAGCACAAAAGAGGATTAAAATGTCACAGGAAATTTTTTTCTTGAAAATGGAATGGCTCATGAATGCTTCATTCTTTCCAGAACAGTTAAAACACTGTATGTGGGCTGCTTGAGTTCGAAAGGCAGGGCAGGACTTTCCTTTTGTTCTGCTGCTCACGCCTAGAAGGCTTTCCCTCTTGAACTTGAACCCATGAACAGCGAGAAGACAGGAAGGGAAGATACTTTAGCTAACTGAATAATCTGGATTGTATTTTCTGCCCATTTGCAAGTGAAAAAAGACTGGCTCGAACTGGGAAGCAAAAGAGACTGAGCAGAGATGATCAAGTCTTTCACCGGAGATAACATTTGCCTGACATTTTCACTATCAACTATTACCTGCAGACTCATTTGTCCAAGGCAGAATAAGACCGACTCTTATACTGACATGGAATGAAAGTGATGAATGGGTCTATCAGAAAGGATAACTCACAGTCAGACACTATGCATTGAGTGGAATTAATCAGGTGTCTACAGGGAGCGCGCCCGTCTGCCTGAGGCTGCCTGTGCCAGATACTCTGTGCTATTCACTCCAGCCTCTCACTTGAGCCTCACATTATGGTGGCCATGCTAGCTGCAGCTGCAGCTTCCAGCTTGCCTGCTAGACGTGACGGGGGTTGTAAGGGGATAATGAGTGTTTCTTTCTTGACAATCTGCAGTTGATCCAAACTTTCTGGGGTTTAGATTAATTTCCTGCTTGGCATGTTTGCAGGATGAGAAAACAATTATCTCCAAAATTATGAGTAATTAGCTGTTTGCTTGTCATTGTGAGATAAGATCTTACTGCCCTCCCAAAACACACCCAGACCCCAGAACCACCCCCCCCCCCGACATATCCTATGTTTCAGTTTTCAGGCGTTTGTCATAATCATAATAAGAGAAGTTGATGCCCACTTCCCTTTCACACATTAACCTGGAGTATTAAATGTGCTTTGTGAGCACTTTCCCCATATCTTGAAGGGTAAAGAAAAGTGCCCACTATAATGACCTATGGTGGACTGGACACTGCCCAAGACATGGGAAAAGTAAGAAAAACCATTTCTCTGTCCAGATTCTCTCCCTCTAGGCAGGACTGGCTGAAGTACAAAAGGAGACAAGAACATGAGACTGACCATGAGATTTTAAACCATTGGCTAAATTGTGGCTCCATTATCACTTGCTAGCTATGGGATAGTAAGCAAGTCACTTAGTTCCTTTGTGCTCCAGTTTCCTCATGTTTTAAAAGGGGATTGTAAAATCTCCTCATGGAGCAAGGTATCCCAACAGTGGCATTACAGACACATTACAGACATATGGGACCGACTATATGGCTTTGGTATGGGGGGCTATCCTGTGCATTGTAGAATGTTTGGCATATCCCTGGCCTCTACCTATTGCAAGTTAGTAGCATCTATTCTCTAGCTGTGATAATCAAAAATACCTCTAGGTAATGTCAACTGTCCCAGAGAGTAAAATTGCCCCAGTTAGAGAATTGCTGTAAAGGAAACCAATCTTCTCCAATTTCTCAATAAAACAGCACCCAGAAACTATAATTTTATTTCTCAGCATTCAGAGTGGTAGAAAAAGAAAGAGCTGCATGTAAAATAAATGGGAGAACTCAAGAGTGTTCATCTGTAGAAGACAGGGTCTGGGATAAAATTGAGAACAACTGGCCTTACTTGAAGACTTTATCCAGTCCTAAGCTTTGAAGATGCTGGATTTGGTTTTAATCTTGGGCAGGTGATTCTGTTGTAATCATTGACAAAGGGGTGGAGACATTTGTTTTTGTACACAAATAAGGTGCAGAATAACGCCTATAACTATTCATAAAACCACAACCAAAGAGTTACTGCAATGTAGCTTATAAGGGAATGTCACTAAGTCACTATCTTCCCACTGGGGGCAAAACCACACTGCATGATACCAACTGCAATCCTGCTTCAGTTGAAGCAATCAAGAGCTAGCCACATGCCAGCAACAATGGCAGAATCCCAGAATTATCAAGCGTGTCAAACATATCTTGTGTTGTTACGAAATATGTCCAAGAATTCTTTGGCTTTCCTCCCATCCAGTGGTGGGTCAATGTCTCCTTCCCTTGAACCTGGGCAGACTGTTAAGACTACATTGACCAACATAATACAACAAAAGTGACCTTGTGCAACTTCCAAGGGAAGTCACAAAAAGTGTATACTTTCGCTTTGCTCACTCAGAAGGTAAGCTCCAGTTTGTGAGAAAGTTAAGCAGCCACAGAGAGAGGGCAAATGTAGATGATCCAGGACTGCCTCTGCTAAGGTCTCACCTGCCAGGCACCACCAGTGGCTGTTCTGGAAGTAAATGAATCCTTGGATGATTCTAGGGCCCAATCCCTGACATATGCCCAGTCTGTTTTTTCCAGCTAACGTCACAGTTATCATGGGACAGAGATAAGCTATCCAAGTCATCTTTTCCAAATTCGTGACACACAGACTCCCTGAGCATAATAATGGTTTTTCATGTCACTTAGTTTGGGGTGGAGGGAGTGTTTACACAGCAACAGTAACTGAACTCACCTGCATGAAGTTCAACTACTACTGTTCAAAGTGGAGCTTCACTGGGAATTTGGGTCTTACAGGATTATCTCAGTTGGAGGAGATATTAGTAACAATCAGGGAATGGGTCTGTCACTGAACATGGTGAGGAGCTTGACGCCACACATTTCACATTTCATCTAGAGGCCTTCTGGACACATTGGCATTACGGAGGTATGATTTCTCATTTCACCCAAGTGAAGAGCAGCTTGCTCAGTAAGAAAGGGGGCCCTGGATTTATACATAAATATCAGATGAGAACATCAATTACGAGTTTTTAAAGAACACTCCTCTGGGAAGTCACACACCTTCAGGAGGTGGTTATTGGGTAAAGAGCAGCCAGCCCTAAAGACTGGCCAACGATTGACCAAGGGTTGAATAGTGACCTGGAGTTTTTGCTGTTGGGAATGAATGTGACAGTGATCTGCCAAGAAGAGAGACTTGCCCTGACTTACTATGACCTTCTGCCCATCTTATATGTTACAGATAACCAGCTCTATGAAGAAAGATAAAAGTGGACTAACCTTAAGGGAAATGGTGAAAAGCTGCTCTCTATAGCAGTAAAGACACTAGAGTATGCTGAGAACATAGCAGCACATGTACAGAGATGCTAACAGCACAGTGGGCAATTCAGTAATTTGTGCATTATCCAAGTAAGCCAACGCTCAGACAGACATGACTTCTTTCCCTTACAGCACACAAACTGTTCCCTGCATGCTCTTTAGTCATCTCATTTAATTGGGACTTAACCAGCAGCTAGGTTTTCAGAATATGAACTACAATTCAGGCAGAGAAGTAAAACTTTATATTAATAGCTCTTATAAAATACTGTATGAGTATTTTTTATTCAATACCAGTGGGGTGCCTGCCTGAAGCAAATATGTGTGATTTCATACTTCATAAAATATTTAAACATATTTAAATTACTTCTGGAGTAGTTCATATTTGAAATTCTCTTTCTTCATAAAATAATGACTGGCTGCTTAAGAATTTAGTATAAACAAGAAGAACAGGTGTCCCACTGGGACATTTGTTTATAGGGACCTACACAAATGAACATGTGCTTTCAAATTACCTCAGCCAACTGACCTAATTTAACTGGTGTTTACAGTTTATTCAGACTTCAATAATCAGCACTAAATTATTGTTTTTTGGGGGCACATTGCATTCAAAGATTTGTTTTTGCAGTATAAGACCATCCAAGCCAATTTGTAATATCTAGGGGCTTAAGCTTCAACTGTGTGTACCACATATATTAAATTCATTTCTTAGTGATTTTTTGACTATTTATTCTTTAGCAATTTATTTTTAAAGGGATCATGTCAAAAGCAGAAGGAAAGTATGTGCTGTTCCATCAGGTAATTAAATTATTATCCAGTGAAACTTCTGTTGTAAGGTGACCCAGACTTTACTGAGTAAGAATTACTGATAACACAAATCACCTGCTAGATGTCTCCAAGTAGAATGAAAATCTCTAGAAGGGGGGTATAGTGATAAATTCAAATTAATGGATACTTATCATAGTGAGATGGGAAAAAGCACGAAAAGATAAATTGGTAACTGGGAACATTAAAATTTTATAAAGCATATATTTTGCCATTCTGAAAGTTAAGAAGCTAAAGCCTGTATTAATCTTTCCTTTATTGCCACAGTTAAAATCCTTATTCTTCATGATCTATTTGGGGGTTAGTCACTATATCAAGTAGCAGGCAACACCTGAAACTGTGGAGGACTGACTTGGAGTCAGAATATCCTGGTTTATGGCTCTGCTAATTATGTGTGTTGAATTTTAACAAGTCACTTTAACCTCTCTAAGCCTCAGCTTCTTAATCATTAAAATGGATTCATCCATGATAGTTACAAATGTAAAGATTACATGAATTAACGCTATATCATGGGAAGCAGGGCGTGGGTGACATCCCAGTGACTATTTCTCTCTATATTGTCTGACTAGTCCCGACACAAGTACATCTGTGGGTGTTTTAAATAGCTATGTTCACCTTATTTGTTTCTACTCAAAAAACCCAAATAAACTTCAAACTCAGTGCAGTCTGGTCTCAAATTTCTTTTTCAACTGTGGTTTCTATACTTCCTATAGCTCCCACCCCATTTCGCCAGGTTTGGGCCACATTCTTAATTACTTAAAACATACTTTTCATTCATTCTGTTTCCTCACTCAGACTAACTCACAGATTTTTGCCCAGTGGAAACAGTCAAGTTCCACAGCTCACACCCAGTAATCTCTTTTCCCTTACTTTATAACACTGCTGGTGATGCATTCTCCTGTGCTGATGGTCTTTTAGTCACTAAATTTCTCTTGAATTATTAATATTAATGACAGATTACTCACTTCCCTGTAATCTCCTACAGAGCACTGATCAGTTTTTATACATTTTTTCATCATAGACATTACCAGCAACGGTCTTACACACAGTGACTTTGAATAATTATTTGTTGAAATATTGACTAGGTTAGAGTCTCCACTAGTCTAAAAAAAAAAGGTAATATTTGTTTCTAAAACACACCTCTCTTAATATTTGTGTGAGCTATTGCCATCTTACTAACACTGATTTAATGAGAAACTCACCACCATTCTAACCTTTCCTGGGAAGCACAAATTCTAGCACAGCAGTGCCAGTACAGAGATGAGTTCTCTATAAATGATGGGCTTTTCATGACTTTTCAAGGACAGAGAAGAGCAGCAATGCATTTTTCACCAGGAGAGGGTTTCATATTCAAGGACTACTGGAGTCCAGATTCTAAGGAAGATGTGTGGCAAACTGAGGGGACAAAGATTGATGATTTTTTAACCTCAGGGTTCTCAGCTATAGCAACAAGCTCTCCCTCGTCATATCAGGCATGAATATATTCTGCTAAAGGGCTGGAAACTGAAGCAATGAGACTTCCAAAGCCAAAGTAACAACAGCTCTGGTTAAAGCCTGAGCTAGAGCCTCCCTCCCATTGTTTCCTGCACAGACCCTGCTGGGAAGCCTTTCCTTCCCATCTATAACATTTGGGGGCACTTGCTGAAAGCCTATCTACTTTACTGTGGAATGGACTGCATTTTAAAGGGTTGTCATGTCCCATGGACCTCATAGCATCTAGCACAGGAGGTAATCAGAAATGATTTTGTGAGCCGGGGAATGACTATGACCCTCCATGCAAAACAGAAAGACAATGAATGTACTTCATTTTCTGTTAGCTGGCTGAGTGAGTTACAACAAAGTCAAGATTCAATGTTTTGAGTTTAGCAAAACTTAGTAAAAACAGAAGACTTAAAAGGGTCTCTGAAAAGAAGCCAAGGGGATTCTAGGCTTTGAAGATATCTTATCCTGCTACTTGTGCTGTCTCTTTGCTTCTAGGCTTTAGAGCAGCCTGCAAACTTGAGAGAGTGGTGAGGTGGGATAATGGGCTTCCTCCAGGCTTATCTTACCACATCTGATGAGAGTAGTTAGAAGGAAGCTTCATTAGTTCCCAATTGAGTGCACTGCAAAGGCAAATGTTTTAAAGATTTCACTGCTTCATTTGGGGAAGTTAGACTTGAAAGTAAAAAGTTAGATATGCTTCCATCAACTTTAAGCCAGAGTTAAAGTGATAAGCTAGACTTTGGGAGCTGGTCTCACTAGCGTTAAGGACTAACACTTTTCTATTACATGCGAAGTTTGACAGCTATTTGCTTTCACAGGTACATTCCATTTGATTAGGAGAGTCCTTGTATAAATTGCATTGTTTTCAAGCTGCCCTTGTCATACTTTCTCTCCTCTGGGTAAACTTCAGACATTCTGATTTCAGATCTACAGTACTTGAGGTTCTTCTCTAGCTTCCACTTTATGTAATTATCCAAACCTGGTATTTTTCTTATCTTCCTCGCAAGCGGTTAATCCATAGCATTGGCTAAGTTATTTATGGTGCCCTTTTGCTTCATTTTTAAAGTAATTGTACACTGATCTCTGAGTAAGTGTTTGGTTCTATGCTAAGAGCTTTATATTTGCAATAACACTTCATTCCAAAATAACTCCAGGCAGTGGACATCACCATTTTTTATTTCCACTTTAGAAATAGCCTTATAGAGGTCATGAAATTTGTTCAAGATCACACAGATGCTGACACTAGGATTTGAACCTAGAGCCAGAGAACACCAAAGTCTATGCTTTTAAGTGATGAATGTTGCATTTATAAGATATAAGTTTCAGAAAATGCACAGCTTCCCAAAACCAGAGGAAAAAAATACCTTAGATTCTTTCTCTGCTAAATCAAGTCTCTGAAGCTTGTAGCTCTTCCATCAAACTATTAACATCAATCACAAAACAATGTTATTTATTTAGATGACTGGACAAAACCAGCCATAAACAAGAAATGTGTTTTGCTAAGCAAAAGACTTGCAGGGAAATTCAGAGTATCCCGTATCTTTTTCACAAACAGCAGAAAATTTAGACTCCCCACATGTGTGACAAAGAAGTCAATCATATCTGTGGGTTCAGCAATAGAAGGTTTGGGGAGCCATTCTATCTGCTAGAATTTGCCTCATTAAACAAGCTCCTTTCCTCGTCATTTATGTTTCCTTATTAAATTCTACTTCACTCAAGACTTCCAGTCTTTTCAAATAATAATCAACTAGATAGAGTATTTGGCAATTTTCAAGAAATTCAACACGTGTCTTACCTTAATAATTGCCCTTTCTCTTAGAATTCCCTAGCAGCAGCACACACAAACACTTAAGACAAAAAACAAAACTGATATCAAATCCCAAACATTTTAAAAGGATATGTTTATAAAGTGTGTGATATTTTCACCTTTTATGTACTTTCTTTTCCTAAGACTTGCCAGACCAGGCAGTGCCAAACAAGTCAGCAGGAGGCTGGGACACATCTTTACTTCATCAGAGAATGTCATCAGTGTGATATCAACTTCCTGAGTCCCCTTGAACTCAAACAATCCTCTGTGACAACAGTAAGTCCTGTGAACCTCGCTCAATGGCCACACCAGCCTCTCCTGCCCTAAGGAATAGCCATCCACCCTGAATAGCAACCTTGAGCACAAAGTCCAACTTACAGTGAAAATTCTTACCACTGACATGCTTTAGCCACTTTGACTTGCCACAGTCCCCAGAAGTCTATAACAATCTATTTCACTTTAAAAAGTTTCTGATCATGATTATGGGAAGTTATTCACAAAGAAACAGTATTTATTAACTGAGTAGAAAAGCAAAATAAAACCCTTGACACCTCAGAAGAAAGGTAAGAGAGAAAACAGGAATTTGAAATGACCCTCATTATTTCTACAGGTCTAGCAATGGCACAGCAGATATAAGAAAAGAAAAAATGAAATGAAGCTAAAATTAGTAGCCTTGGTCCATTTGGGAACCAACTGGAAACAAAACCAAAGCACAGAGTATCATATTATTTCCACGTCTTTGAAGAGAGTAAGTTACCATTCCAGGAAATAAAGCAAATGGATGATAGTGTGTGTCCACCTAAAACCTGAAGAGCTGGGAACTGCCCATGTGGCTCCTGTATTCAGGACAGTCTAGGGATCCCTACGGGATCCTCTAACAAACCTAGGCCATACCAGTGTGGAGTGCCGCAGCTCCCATTTGAATCGACTTTACATTCTTTTTTCCTTGATAGCACTGCTGAAGAGCAGGGGCAAATGTTATTCTCATTTGATAGATGAAGAAACTGAGCCATCAAGAGTTTGAATAAAAACACCCATGGTCAGCGGGTCAGGACTATAGTATCCTACAACTCGGACTCCCCTGCATTCTAGGACCCCGAGCTTGTCATACATACAGGTCAACTTTCTCTTTCAACTGGAAACCAAACTATTCTACTTAAGACTTACCCTGTTTTTGTTTTCAAGATTCATTTTCCTGTGGAAGTTGACTGCTGCGTGTGAGTTGTGTGTCTGGTTGTTTTAGCCATGGTGTAGGCTGCTTGTCTTGGAGAAGCAGCACTGCTTATCTATTCTATGGATTGTTTCCTTGGAAACCAATATGTTTGAAAAAAACCTCAAATCACATGCAGCCAAGGGCCCAACATTTACCTTTTTTCCTTAAAAATTCCCTGTCCTGAGCACTCACACAAGCACATACAGTTCATCAATCTCTTTATGTAAATAGCAGTCATGCAGCAAGGGAGGAGGTCTGTTTATTATTTTTGATCCTGTTTTGCTTCTGGCAAAATTTCACAAACAGCAGAAGTTGGCAGAACATTGATATTTTCTTCTGACTGGCTACTGTTCTCTAACTAAAAGTGTAGAGTACAACAGTGACTATTCTGGTCTGCAGGCCTCAGATGTGACTCAGGTCAAAATTGCAAAATCTGCAAGGAAAAAATCTCCATCCAGGACCTCTCTCTGGAAATGGAGACCATGGTACAATATATTCTTTCCTTGCACTATAGAACTGATGAATCTAAGGTCCATGATCCAGAGAACAGCACAGCTCTGACCTAATTCCCTCCCAGCTTGTCTGTGAAGGCTCACCATGGAGGTGACATGAGACACTGAGTAATGTGGGCCCTATATGACCTGAGAAGACTGGGAAGAGGATGGACAGATGCATTCTCCACCCCCCACCCCCCCCAGCACTTTCTAGGAAGAAGGGCAGCCTTTTGCAGGGTCGGAAGTAGAGAAAGGAGGTTGGGGGTGGAGGAATCTGTTCTTTCCCTCTGTTATGTTCCTTCCTACCTAATCATGATAGATTCCTTGCCAATGGCTGGAATGCTGCTGCCTTGGCATTTACTTTGGACACAGCGTTCTTGATAAAGAGCAGCCAGCCCTCAAGAGGGCAGTGGGAGGGTAGCTAGTATAGAGTAGGGAATAATGAGTTGCTGCTGTTTGGGAGGCATAATGACATTCTCCAACTCCAATCACGTGGGGGCTGCTGGGAGAGGGAGGGGCAACCAAATCTAAAATGAATAAAACAGGGATCTCCCTGGTGGTACAAGGGGCTAAGTCTTAGCACTATGAAGGTATCTGCAGCCACTGCAGCAGGAGTTCGATTCCCGGTCAGGGAGCTGACCCACATGACGCCACAGACCTCTTCTGTCTGGCCTACTTCTCCCCTCAGCTGTGTACTCTGTCAACCTGCCTGTTCTATTTCCCACTCTGTCTCTTTTGAATCCTATTACCATCCCATCCCCCTCCTCCACATCTGGCCTGTACCCCAGATCTTATATGCATAAATAAATCTTAAAAAAAAAATCAAGTAATCTTATTTGGTTCTAAGTAGATATGCTTACTCATAAATATGAAGGTGGTGGGTTGGAGAGAGGTGAAAAGTGTGGGCTACTGAATTATACAGTTTTTAATTTGTCCCCTCCTTGCCAGGAGACTTTGGGAAAGTTACTGAATTCTCTGAGTCTTTGTTTACTCATCTGGAGAATGAACATAGTAAACCTTGAACATTAGACTTTACTATGTTTATTTTCCAGAGGAGTATACTTAACTCTGAGGTCTTTGTGAAAATTAAATTACAGTATATGTAGGGCTTAAGATAGCTCCTGGTACATAATAGCATGTACTCAATAAAAAAATAGTGATAAGTGTACTATTATTGTTTTTAAAAAATTGTAAATGTTTCCAAAGTGAAAGTTTTTGTCATAAAATGTATAAAATATCAAATTACCAATTTCCAGATACAAGTAGTTTATCTAAATACACACAGAATTTAATAAATTTTGTTCACAACCTGCTTCTCCATGACAAACCCCAACTTTCACTTTTCTTTCACTTGGACAACTGGTGGACATGCTGCCCTCAGCCCCTAGGCACCCCTAGGTGCCCCTCAGCACCCCTAGGTGCAGCTGTACAGACAGATTCAAGCAGCCAGAAGGAAGCATGACTGACAGGTAATGAACTGAAAAGAACTTGTCTCAACTCAACGTCCTTCCTGCATTGTGGAACAAAGCAATGAGCTTTCCAGACTAAAAGCTGCATAGTCCAGGGCCACCTCTGCTAACGAAAGACAGAAGTAACCAAACGCAGAAGCAGGAGACAAGTGTGACAGGAAAATCTCATGTGAAGCAAGCAGGGATATAGGGGAAGGGCTTCTTTAGGAAGAAATTGTAAAGCTGGAACTTTTACTCTAAATGGAGGAGGAAAGGAAATAATTGGACTTCATAGCCATTTATGTTCTATTGCTTAGTTAATGTTTTACAAGTGCATTGCTGCTCACTGCCAAGTTTCCTTATTCTATCAGGCAAGTCTATATTTACCATTAGAGCCTACTTACGTAAACATGGTTTTCCATACAAGAGAACCAAATCAAAATCTTCCAAATGACTCAGGGAAATGAGATTAGAAGCATTTCAAAGTAGTAAAATTTGCATATGCATTTTTTAGGTCTCTTAAAGAAAGATTCTTGGGGGCAAAGCTTTTTAATTCCATATTATAATACCATTTTATACATGTATCTGAAAAGATTATGCCTATGAAATGCCCCACAAACTGCACTAAACCAGTGAAAGAATTACTATTGTGAAAGCTTTTCACAGTTTCCAGGGTGCCCATGTGTGATTTAAATATTTCGTCCTATAGTACAAAGCTTATACAAGTTCAACATTTAACATTTAAGTTATGATGTATTAAGACATCTTGATGCTTTTATTGTGGGGGACTTCCTAAGTGGGGAGAGATCTCAGATCTATATATAAATATTCCACAAGTAAATGAAGCAAAGATACATGCTTATTTAATCCATTCAGCTCTAAGAAATAATGTCAATGAATACTGATGAAATCAACAATTATGAATTTCCCTCAATTAAAAGAGATAAAATCCTTTGAAATAAAGGGGCAGTGCAAGTTTCTTAAATAAGTTGGTTAAGTTAGTTTATGAAGCAAAGTTCTTAGTTTATAAATTGGCAACTGGGTGTTAGAAAACTTATACACGTTGCAGCATTAACTTTTCTACATATTTTCTACATAAAGACCATTCTAATACTGGAAAGTTTCTACTACCAGCTAAAATATCAAAGGTAACAATTTAGAAGATCAAAATAACTTTGAAAGGGAGGGTTCAGATATTAGCAATTTAGCAATCAGATATGTAGATATAACCATACTGATTTATGGCATTTGTCTCAGAGCTTGTTCTCACTTCACACACTGATAGTCTCTCTGGACTTTCACTCTGCCGTATCTTAACAAGAGCACTGTTGCCCTGTCTCAACTCCAGAGTTTACTACCAAATGAATGCAAAGAATTTTTAGACTTGTGAGTTTCTTGTTGCTATAAAGTGGGGATCCATAGGATTTGCTCTTTATTATAAAATGAAACCCGGTTGAAATCCACCATGTCAGGTCAGTTGAGGGTATTGAAACAGTGACTGCTGCAGATAGAAAACTACAGTTCTGAACAGCAAAGATTTGCATTACTGTTTAAGATTTTGAAAACTTCCATTTCCATTTTAACTTTATGGTGGATCTTTTTTGAAGACAAAAATATATGTTATACCTATCAGAGTAACCTTGTTCTAGAGTTCACAATTTACTTTTTACGTGTTGTTATAGTACTTCAAAAGTTTGTATGTCCATGTGTATGTGTTTAATGAACAGTTTACCTTCTATTGAGCACTTAGTATACCCCAGACTATGCTGTGTTAAACTATATTCTCCCATGTAGTCCCTGCAAATAATGCTGAGATAATTGCTATTATTAGCTCCATTTTGCCTACAGAGAAATAAAAAAATCAGAAATGGTAAATAACTTGACTAGGGTCTTCTTAGACTAAAGTTCAAATTCAAGCTGCATGATTCCAAAGGTCTCCGATTGTTCAAAATAGTCATCATAGAAGGTTTGGAGTTGGGTTAAATGGACATTCTTGATCCCATAGGGCTGTTTGTAAAATAGAAAAACATGTTTCTTGAAATCTAATCAACATGTTTTCAAATTTTTGTTCCTAAGAATACAGATTTCAAAATCTGGCCAACTGAATAACTCTTGGAAGCCTGTCATAGAAGGCAATAGTAAATGTCTATTTCTGTACAACCACTTCATGAATTGTTAGGCAACCCTAGTGGATTGACCATCCTGGCCAGTAATAACATATAACAATTAAAACATGCAATTACATCACACTCATTGTTGGGGCGAATAGATGATGAACTCAATCACTGGAATCAATTTCAGTCTTCTTCAAGATGTCCTACAAGATTGATTTCACATTTTTATTACCAAGTGTTTAATTTTCCTCCCTCCATTTTCTTTCTAGAAAGCCAGTAATGAAGATATCTAAGTTCTTCCTAAAAGTCTAGCAACTGGAATGGGCTATTTTTGGTGAGGCTGGGAATATAAAGGAAGACATATTAGCAGATCCTCTTGCTCAAAGAGATCAACGGTAGGATGAAGGTGATTTAACTATAAGAACCTGTTAATATACAGCCCATGGTTTTACATAGGTCCAAAGCATGCATTGAAAAAAGGTTTTCAATAGCTTTCATGACTATTTTGAGAAATATATTTATTTGGAAATGTACTGTCTTTCAAAGCATCTGAGAGAGACTTAAATTTCTCTGTTAAGAACTCTTATTTAAGAATAGTGTAGGGATGATGGTTGGGATACCATTATAATTGGAATTGTGTCCTTATCTCTGATAGTAATATTTTTTTTCAAGATTTTATTTATTTGTGCATACAGAACTGGGGTACAGGCCAGAGGCTCAGGGGCTGTGAGAGGCTTCACCAGAGACAGAGTGGGGGAACAGAACAGGCAGATCGACTAAGTACACTGCTGAGGGGAGCAGCGGGCGGGTCAGGAGAGGTCTGCCTCTCCATGTGGATCTCCTCTGGGGCAGGCGGGCATCGAACTCATGCAGAAGTGGCTTTAGCTTCTCGGTGCTGTGCTTTAACCCGCTGCGCCACCAGGGAGGGCCTCTGATAGTAATTTTTAAAATTATAAATAATTTTGGGGTAAGGACACTCTTAGAGAAAATATGATTTTATGATTATACTTACCTTTTCCAGGTAAGTCACTTAGTGAATAAAAATGTATATGACGCCCCCCTCGTCAGGAAGCAGCACTGCAAGCGAGCTGCAGCAGCTTCAATGCAGGTTTGATCCCAGGCCCTGGAGGTGATCCACGTGGTGCAGCAGACCTCTCCTGACTCCCACTGCTCCCCTGGGCAGTGTACTTCATCAATCTGCTTGTTTTCCTCCCCACTCTGTCTCTGGCAAATCCTCTTACCAGCCCCACCTGCCCTGGTCTGTACTCCAGTTCTGTATGCATACATAAATAAATTTTTTAAAAAATGTATATGAATTTAAAAAGTTAACATATAGATAACTGAATACTAACCCAAGGTTCTATGCATATGGATGTATATGCCTGATCTTCAAAATTAACTCACAAGAGGAGCTGGAAGGCTAGAAGACTATGCCTCCTCAGTTCCAAATACTGGCATGTAAATTAGTCACCTTGTAACTAAGTTGTTTTACAACTTCCCTACACTATTTCACCATAGTCTTTTCATTGTTCTTAAAAAGGCAAGGCTGTGCAAACCATTAGTGTTTTAAGTCATCTCTGTCTTGCTCAGATTTTAAAATTTATAGAGTTCTTATGCATTGTGAGGGAAATCATTTGACATTCTGGCCAACTATTTTTTTTTTTATTTCTAGTTATTTACTTTTTTAAAATAGCAATCGCATTCTCTTTAATTTTAAATCACTTGCCAAATAGTTCCTTTAAATTTCTTTAGGTCCTAAGTATCTCAAACAGAGAATTTATGTCTTTTCAAGGAATAGTTTCTAAATTTTCATGGTAATTTGTGTGTTTGTCCTGCCTCACAAATTCTATGGAGATTCCTTTAATTCTGTGTGACTCTGTAATGTGGGAGTTTGCACCAACCTGCAGCTAACATTCCATGAGTTCAGTTGTAGTTTTTTGGTATTTTGTGGATTCTCTCTAAAAGTATCATTTGTAGTGCAAATGTTAATACGTCATCTCTTTGTAAACAAAAATACCTTAAGAATAAATTTGCAATCTTCCTGGGAAACTTGATAAATTGTTTACACAAATAAAGCAGAGTTTTCCTATTAAAAATGACCCCTTACTATCAGTTCACATTTTTCTGTTGTCCTGACAGAGACTTTGTATACCTGAAGATAGGAATAGATTCTGCGCTATGAAGTCAGGAATAGATTCTGAACTGCCCATCAATGCCAGAGTCCACATCCATGTCTTCTCCACACAGAGGGAATTAGATTATTAAAGAGCTTCCTGTTTCTTTCCTGTGGGTGGTGACTCCACTTCCCAGCATAATGGAATATTCTGAAATAGCTGCAGTTATTCAGGCCCTTACAGAACTCTCCAAGATTGCAACTCTGAATTAGACAAACCTAGGGCTAACAAGCAATATTTTCTGTCACAGTAGCCAAGTACTACCTGCTATATACAGTAATTTCAAGAAAACTTGCATTTTTCTTGTTAGAATTATTAACTTTGCTCATATATCTACTCCTTTAGTTTTCTGCCTAGCAAATGTGTAGGGACTTCCCATCAGGTTAGAATCTTTGACTTACTTTCCATAAAAAGATATCCATGCTGCCTTTATCAAGTTGATTTTTAAAGTATATGCAGCTGTTCTTATCTAAAAACTTAGAATACTTTCAATGTTACTCTCTAAAATATAGCCCCAAACTGGCACCCAACGCATGCAAAAACGAATTCTCTAAATCAGCCTTTCCAAAACATGTTCCCAGGGAATGTTGGCTTTACAAGATGGCACTTGCTGTTATCCAATGGAAAATGGTTTCACGATGAAATATACCAGTTTAAACAAAGTTAAACAACTTTCTGCAGGATTTACCTGAGCCTTTCATAAATCTGAATTTCCAAGAAAGGAAAGAGGATGTAGCATTTCCCAAATTACTTCACTACACAGAAACATTTCCCCTCTGAATATCTATTTAGCAGAACTAGTATTCGGTAAAACAGACTTGAGAGATTATCTCTAGTCTTCATGGTATTTCCAGAATAAACCAGAGAATTGGTGAATTGCATAATGAAACCTTCTTGTTTTGACTTACTAATCCATCCCGAAATATTTTTGCTGAATTAAAAATTGTTACTATGTCCCTACTTCTATTGCAGGATATAGTAAATAGTTGGCTTTAGAATTCACTATAGGAATGTTAAAATCCACTTATAAGATGCATATAAGAAATTGCTTTTGTATGTAAAGTGTTAGGAAAAAATTCTCCCAAATTTTATTCTCAGGAAAAACTATGCCGGTATGTTCATACCTTATGGGCAGTATAAGTTTTTTGTTTCGCTTATCTTTGGGAAACTCGAACTAAATTTGCAGCCTATTTCAGTAATTATTCAGGACCTTAACTCTTATATTTCTTTGTAACATCTTTTTTCTCATCATTGACCTGTATATCTCATCAGATTTATCTTTTCATAATCCTGAGTTGTATACTCAAACATTTTTGGTAATGAAGAAGAATATAAATATACGATGTATAATATATAAGAAAATCATACACAGATTGGGCCGATGAGACAGAAAATGATTTTCTTAATTCATTCAAATATTTGGTGTGCAATTTATGGTCAGGTTTTCTTATCTTTTCCTCATGGGTTCTTCCATAAGCTGACTACCATATTCTTATAGTAAATGAAATATAAAAGACAGAAATAATCTAATTAATGGCCTGTCTCTATTAACTCTGACATATTTATTTCCCTTTGTAGAGGAGGTTTATCATACTTACCAGGTTTTTTCTCAGTCTAAATTTATCAAATTATCAATTGATATTACTCCAACTGTTAGTAGGAAATTTTCTTTTCTATCGTGTGTTTCTAAGTCTGCCCATGTTTAAGTTGCTAAGGAAATAAGGAACCTTATGTTATAGGGGTGTCTCAGCAATGTACAAAAGTTATTAAGAATTAAAACACTGACAATAAGAGGTTAAGGGGTAAAGATAGGAGAAAATATAAATCACTCTTGACTCAAACGAATCTCACACAACTCAAATTTGGCAAGTACTTGCCTCTGGGATGTGGGTTTATAATATTAGAGCTACTAAATTTATGACCTGGATGTAGCCAACAAAGTCACAAATTTGGTTAAAGTTCGAACTCTCAAGTTTTATACATATACAAGCATACTGTTCTTTGCTAATTTCCTTCCAGGACTTATTTCTTGACCACTCACATTTTTACTATGGAATAATTTAAAAACTTTCACTCAGTTATTTGAGTTATAGGATTTTCCTGCAACTTTTGGTTAAACAGTATCCTTTTTGTACAGTCACTAGCACCGAATAGAAAGAAGCTCTGATTCATGAAATATGAATTTCTGACAGTTGCCACTTTTTTAAAAAAAAAGAACTTTAGCAATACATGACTGATACATTTTCACCCCGTTTTCTATGTTCCATCTGTCTTTCTGCCAGCATATTCACCCTCCATTTCTGAAAACATCAGTTAAGAAGGTACTAAACTTAGAGAATGGGCAATTCCAGAAGAACACATGATTGTTTCATTTCAGCTGATGCTATCTACCCAGTTGGTGGGCAATGTCTTCACTCAGTTTGGGCAAATTCCCAGGATGCTATTTTACCTGGTAGAGTAATGAGTGAATACATTAGTGCCTACTTGAATCCCCTCAGAACATTAAAAAAAAGGCAGTTTATTCCACTCTAGGTGAGTACAACTGAGGTGCTATTTAAAACTAGTCTCAGGTAGAAAGTCAATGAAAACGCAAGCTTAATTTTTGCTAATGCTCTCGTAATTTCTATATTTTTCTTTTTCTATTAAGAAAAGAGGACTTTTATGAAAACAAGGCACACATACATTGATAGCTTCTGGTTCCAACAGTTCTTGTAACTGCATAAGTCTCACAATAACTCCCATTTTACAATCCTAAACTGCAAGGAAAGAAACATTATCATGGGTTTCTTTATAATTATAGGCTATACTGACATCTAAATACTCCCCAAACTGGACATCCTAACGTTCTTGTTAAATTGATAATGAGAGCTTTAAGTAGGCATCAAAGAAGCACTTCTAAGAATATGTTAAATAAGGAAAATGTGGCCCTCCCTGGTGGCACAGCGGGTTAAAGCACAGCACTGAGAATCTAAAGCCGCTTCTGCATGAGTTCGATTCCCGCCTGCCCCGGAGGTGACCACATGGTGTGGCAGACCTCTCCTGACCCTCCCGCTGCTCCCCTCAGCAGTGTACTTCATCAATCTGCCTGTTCTGTTCCCCACTCTGTCTCTGGTGAAGCCTCTCACCGCCCCTGAGCCTCTGGCCTGTACCCCAGTTCTGTATGCACAAATAAATAAATCTTTAAAAAAATAAGGAAAATGTTATAAGTATAAATAAGAATGATACCTGTGATGACAGAATCCAAGAATTTTTGAGATGATGAGAATTTTATAGATTACCCAAGCCCCTTTTTCATGGAAGGGGAAAAAAACAGAGCAGTTCTGATTTCCCCCATATCGTACAATGAATTAGTAGCAGGGGTAGAACTAAAATCTGATTTCCACTTTACCATGTCTTTGAGCATTTGTAGAAAAATCATAAACTGTTGACTTATTTCACATTATAAAGCTGCTCTGTTTGCTTGACTTCTATTACTTCAGGTTTAAGTTTCCCTGCTATGCACACACTTGTTTAAGGAGCTACTGACTCAACTACAATGAGAACATGAGAACCAAAATAAACTTGAAAATCATATTTTCATTTTTTCACCAGGAAATTCCAAACGCTGCCACAGGAAAAAATTAAGAAATGTCTAAATAGTGCCTGCATCCCTGTCTTCTTTCTTCTGGTTCATTGGACTTTACTACAATCTAGTCTATGTCATGATGTTTTAAACACTGAAATTTTTTTTTGGAAGTTTAATGGCATGATGAATACTTTCTTAAAGTAAGTGATCACATTTATGTATCTGCTGAGATATAGATTTTCAAATACCATGTATGTGTATGTGGGTAGATCTAAACATGTATATGTGCATATGAAGCCCATAAATCACAGCCTTAAAATAATGATATTAAAATCCAGTCCTGGGCCCTCCCTGGTGGCTCAACAGGTTAAAACACAACACTATGGGCCCTTCCTGGTGGCGCAGCGGGTCAAAGCACAGTACTGAGAATCTAAAGCCGCTTCTGCATGAGTTTGATTCCCGCCTGCCCCGGAGGTGACCACATGGTGTGGCAGACCTCTCCTGGCCCACCCGCTGCTCCCCTCAGCAGTGTATTTCGTCAATCTGCCTGTTCTGCTCCCCACTATGTCTCTGGTGAAGCCTCTCGCCACCCCTGAGCCTCTGGCCTGCACCCCAGTTCTGTATGTAGAAATAAATAAATCTTAAAAAAATAAACAAACAAACAAATAAAACCCACAGCACTATGAAGCAATCTGCCACCATTGCAACACAAGTTCGATTCCCAGCCAAGCAGGTGGCCCACATGGTGCAGCAGACCTCTCCTGTCCTGTTCACTGCCCTCCTCAGCAGTGTATTTCAGTCAATCTGCCTGTTCTGATCCCCATTCTGTCTTTGGTGAATCCCGTCACTGCCTGCACCTCTGGCCTTTACTCCGGATCTTGTATGCATAAATAAAAACATCTTTAAAAAATAAAAATACAATACAATAAAATAAAATCCAGTCCTTCCTTCCTGTGACCTGACATGCTCTTCCTCTGCCTCCCTACAGTCCTCCCTCTCTTTTATCCCCAAGTACCTGTTGGTGAAGGAAATAAAGGCTCATGTTATTTCCATCTCCCTCCCTACAACAATCTCCCCACTGATTCAACAAGATTGTAGGGAAGGAATTATGGACCTATGTGGCTTATCATAAACTTTCAATGTGCAAAACAACATTCTACTTTAAACCTCTCTTCTTTTTTTAGCTGGACTAAAACCTCCAGAACTAAAATGGGGGTTAGAGGACTAAAGAATGTATATTATGGAGTATACCATAAGATGAGCAAGTTTAGATTCATCCTGGGTTTGGGCAACTAATTCTGATCCTATGCATCATCAAAGATTCCTTTATTTCTGCTCCTTGTTTTTCCTTCCCATGAGTGTATCTGCTGTTGAATCATGCCCTTGCCATTCAATGATTAGCTCATCATAATGAGGTCAGTGGGGAAGCAACTTACTCTTGTTTGCACTGTTCCCAACAGTCATGAGAGATTATGATTATTTGTAATGATGGCCTAAATTATATTTGCACGATGCTACATCTTCCTTGAAAGTTCTACGGCAGAGTAATGCAAACAAATTTACTTACTGATGTGGCTGTCATTTCAAGACACCAATATGTAAACTATAAAAAAAAGTTATCAATTTAATAAGCTCTTGCTAAGTTATGATTATAGACCATTAGTAAAACAACTTGACATTATGCACTATTGCGTACTAACAATTCAAGGAAAATGAAACACACAGAACTTTACTTACACTATAGAAAAATAAAACTTGACTAGAAATTCATATTGAGTTAATACTTCTCATTTTGTAATGTGGCTTGTTGCTGTATCTTGAGTAAAGAAGACTGTAACCCACAAAATAAATCATAGGTCCAGTACTTCGATGCTCATTATAAATGTTAAAATATAGCCTTCTGTGTTTCAGGGCATGAGCTCTAGAGTTATATTCAAATACCAGCTCCTTGTGTAAACTTGAACTCTATATGCCTCTACTTTTCACCTATAAAGTGGGTATAATAGTCTTACCTACAAGAATTTTTGAGAATAAAATAATTTATAAGATACATAAAGTTTTTGGTGTTTGATACATTATAAGTAATCAATCTACTCTATTACCAGCAAAAACCAACTTGCTAGTATAGTAAACTCAGTAAAAGTACTTTGCTCAGTGTTTTCTCAATATTTTACTATACAGTTATGTGATATTTATAAGTAATGAGTTCCTAAGCACTAGAATGTTGGGATTCATTCATGTATCCTGACATTGTAATTGTCCCTTCTAAATTTTAGACATTTTGTTGGCTGTAAACACTCCGCTGCCCAATATAAAAAGGTATGAATATTCTAATTGTCTTATTTTACAAAGTCTCAGAGCACACTTTCAGATCTAATGCATGTGTTTGTAACTTCAGTCCTCAATGAAAAAAAACCTTCAGTCCAAAGAGAAGACAAAACCTTTTTAACAGTATGAATTATTCACTTAAGGAATGGTGCAAAGCAACTTAAAGCTATTTCTACATAGTGTTTCTAATACAATATACTTTAAATGTATGCTATGGAACACTTACAGAATGCTCATGAATGATTACAGATAATTATAAATCATCATTAAGTATTTACTAAGTTCCTATGCCCACAATGGCGATGGCATCTGATACTGTACCATTGTCAAAAAGTCACTAAAATAAAAGTGGAGCTGTTTTTATTCTAAGCCTAATGTATTCTTAAATCAAGCCACAGGGAAATAATTACTTTTGTTTCTATTCAATCAAGACCTGCACACAGAGTTTATGGAATGACATAATATCCTTCCTGAAATCAGACCGGTATGTAGGACCAGTATCCTTCACACATAACCAGTTCCTGAACTTTTACAAACAAATCCTAATTTCCAAGGAAACAATCTCATCAAATGCTGCTCACTAGAATACATATTGTTCCTTTTGGAAACATTACAATAAGATTTTCACAATTACAAACCCAAACTTCCTTTCTAAAATTCAATATACTCTTAAACTAATTTATTTCAGTGGAACTTATAATTTTATAATAGCTCTATAAATTGCTGGTCTAATAATTTATACCAATATAATAATTCCAATGTTAATACCTACATTACATTTAGGTGTTATTTTTAGCTCAAGAGGAAGATGTCACAACTGACTGTCTCTATGTGGACATGTGTATGTCTTTTAAGTGGACACCAGTTAGGGGCTTAGGAATGTTCATCTTTCTACTTTCTACAGACCTATCCTAATCTAAGGATTCTGCTTTAAACCAGTTTTTGGTGAATGAGTTTAGTGATATTCTGTCTCTAAATTTTTTTCTGGGAATAAACAGTAGCATCTAGCAGCTTATATTACACATATCCTCCTCTGCCTAAAGCAGTCGGGGCGTCAGTGCACAGGACACAATATTTGTTTTGTAGTTAGACACGTTGAGCCTTCACCAGAAAAACAGTATCAACAAATCATCGGAAACTAATGACATAAACATACAAATAGGCAGAGAAGGTGAGTCTGGAGGTCAGCCTTATGGCTTTAAGAACAGAATTCTTACTTTTCCCCTCTTCATCAAAGTGTTCTAAAGAATCTGGGCAAGGTTCGTTAGAGCTACTCTCTCTCCTGATTAAATAAACAAGTGCCTAAGTTTTAAATGTCACAGAGTATGAGAAACCTGCAGAAAAGCTCCCAATCTAAGTAAATTTTCCTAATTTATGCTGTAGCCATCCATTAGTTTGGAAATTTATGATCCACCATCCTAACGAAGTTTTTTTGTGTACTTTATGTTGAGTTATGCGGCAGCAAAGTGCTGTCACTGTTTGCTTAAAACTGCAGCCAGAAGTTATTTCTAAAAGTTATGTGCTGCATGACATAGAAATCCATATGTTGTAAAGTGAAAACAGTAATTTTAAAAACTGGGTTAGCATGAAACAGAGCCAACAGAAATCAGATTAACAACAGCCTTCCACTACAGGCAACTCACCTTGTTGAATTTTAGTCACTAGCTGATGGCGTGCTAGAATCCGGCTCATCCTGTAAGGAGAGCGTCTCGTAGTCTGATCAAATCGCAAGTACATCTCCTGGCCCTCAGGTGTCATGGAATTTAGATAGTAGCAGCCTGAAGCTGGGGTCCTGGGTCCCTGACTGAACATCTCGGCAGATTTTCTTCTGCCACCTCAGCCTGCCCTGTGGCTGTTTCCGTCTGTCTCCAGTCTCAGTCAAAGAGCAAGGCACCAAGCCCAGCAGAGCTCAACAGACCAAGCGATTTTTAAAAAGAAAAAGGAGTGCCAAAAGCCACAACTCTGAATTCCAACCTCCGGGCCTCACGTGACCTTGGCGAGCCAATCCCAGGAAGAAAAGAGAATGGGAACGAACGCTGTCAGCCCCTAACCCCGAAGAGAAACTGTTCCTGCAGCTAGGATTCATTCCCTCCACAATGCAGAGTGCAAAATGCAAGTGTTGGCCCTGCCTCAGAGCTGACTAAGCCCCAAGAAGCGGCATTCACCAAGAGTTAAAAGAGAAAGAGAAAGGGGAGGGGAAGAGCAAAGGCCGGAAAAGAAAAATAAACCCTCTGCATTAGAAATCTGTTAGGCTAGAAATGGCAGAGGAAAGCATATTCCTTCTCTGCACGGCAGTCACAGCCAGGTAAAAAAGGTAGATGTGATTAATGTCTTAAATAGAAAGCTACTTCAAAGAAGCATAAACACCTGAGTATAAATTGCTACCTTTATTGCAAAGAAATTAATCAAATGAAGCTTTTCCAGTGAAAAATAAACTTCAAGTGCTTTAACACCCTGAGTAAATACACTACAGACGCCTGACCATCTGCCACAAGAAGTTGAGAGCTCTTACTGATAAAACTGAGAGGGCAAAGTGCACAAGTATATTCAAGCAACTCTTCTCCTTGAATTTTTTTACTTTTCCAATTTTTGATCACTAAGAACCAAAACATGTATGTAGTACCTATCACATTTAAGACACTTCTGAGAATCATTGTAAAAGTGCAAAGATTCATGCAAATGTAATTTCAACAAGCTATTAAAGATTAATAAAACAATTAAGCAAAGACTTAAACCACAAGACACATTGTGAAAGATGACTCAAAAAGGACACTAGCGCAATGTCAGGGGAGCCATATTATTTTTGACTGGGGTTGTGGTAGAAACAAATGAGACATTTGCAGGAACTTGAAAATATGTGTAGGATTCTGACAGGCAGGCGGGGGAATATATTTGCAGGTCTATACTGACATGTATGGAAATAGGGACCAGAGTGTGTGCTTAAGGAAAGTGCTAGTAATTCAATTTGGTCATAGCCAAGTACACATGTGGGAGTAAAAAGAACTCCTCTGACCCAGGCATTTTTTGTAATATTGTTTGATGTGAACAGAATAAAGTACATGGAAAGCATGTCATCGAATTTTCAGCTTGAGGCTGAATGAACTAAGTTCTTTAAAAAGAAGCATATTATAGCCAAAGTGTTCTTACATTTGACCCAACCCAATCTGAAAAATAGCCTAGCCTGGGATTTAGAGTCTTAGGCATGTACAACTCTTAACTAAAAGTTAAAGGGACTTAAATTAGGAAGACCTCAATTCTTGTTACTCTGGCTACTAGAGGTCAGACTTAACATCTTTTCCTATGGGAACTTTTGCTGGCCACATTCTGAGAAGCAACTCATCTTATGGAACTTTCCACTATGTAAATGAATGAGTTAGCATAGGTCTCTAGGGTCTCTGCTAGAACATAATGTCATTGTGAGCCTCTTTTGGTAACTATGCAAGTACAAGTGGACCTTGGATTTTCAAGTATCACAGTAGAAAGGGAAAGAAACCGATCACTGCATCTTTCCATTCTTATTTAGGATTTGATCAGAAGTGTCTGTTCTAGGGCCTCCTTTGTGAAAGTAAATTAAAGCTAAGATCTAGCAACACTGGTACGCCAAAAGTGTTAATTGTAGAAAGATGTTAATTGTAGAAAGCCTTGGCGCTATATTGTAATTTCCATTTATCAAGCTCAGAGTCATTGGTTGCCATCTATTGGAGATGTTAATGTCCACTTTGTACATGTGTTTTTCTGGTTTGGTCATTCAGAACTATAGACATCCCTGCCATAAACCATGTATTTAAGGCAGACACTTGAACAGTTATCATTTTCCCACTGGGAGAGACAGGATAGAGAGAAAGAAGAAGCAAACATGGAACTTGGGAACACTGAGCATATTCTGGGAAGCCAAGCAGAGAAGAGGAAAAAGCAGAAAATGATATTTAGTTATTTATAGTAGTGAATAACAAAGAAATATCGACTATTCTCAATGCTGGTGTTTAGTAATTCATTGCTGAGTTGGTGTATTTAAAAAAGAATTGAAATGATTCTTCCTGAGAAGCACTGCAATGTATAGAGGCCAGGTGATTAAAAATTAAAACACACACACTCACAGATACACAACGCCTCCTTTTCCAAAATAATAAAAACATAAATGCTTTAAAAAATCTCAGACATTTTGTTCTCAAAATATTGAGAGCGGGGGACCTCCCTGGTGGCGCAGCGGGTTAAAGCACTGCACTGAGAATCTAAAGCTGCTTCCACATGAGTTCTATTCCCACCTGCCCCGGAGGAGACCACATGGCGAGGCAGACCTCTCCTGACCCACCCGCTGCTCCCCTCAGCAGTGTACTTCGTCGATCTGCCTGTTCTGCTCCCCACTCTGCCTCTGGTGAAGCCTCTCACCGCCCCTGAGCCTCTGGCCTGTACCCCAGTTCTGTTTGTACAAATAAATAAATCTTTAAAAAAAAAAATATTGAGAGCGTTACGTATTCTTTGTAAATGGATGCAACATGAAACAGTATTTCACTGAAGATTGGCAATAAAGAACAATAATTGAATGCAAGTTAAGAAAAAATGGATTTTTATTTCCTAATTAAATAAGAGAGATGACTTAGCTATTAGAGCCTAATTTTTTTGAAAATCAGTCTGATCTTAATAAAGGGATCTGTGAAATATAGTTTAACATCTCAGCCTTTCTTATGTCATGTACAAGTTTTTATTTTATCTTTCAAGTACTATCTTAAGTCCATGCAATTGTTCACATGTTTTTGCTATTTTGTTATGTCAAAAGTACCATATCTGAAGCAGATAAATAGCACTGTCTTTTCACCAGCATATTAATGCCTCGGTTTGTGCTAATGTATCACTATAGCACCTGAATTGTTTATCACTGTTGACAGTGATAAGAAGAATTACCACTAGAATTCTGTTCTGTTTGTAATAAATATAGAAGTAAGAAACTACTGATAAGCTTTCCTAGGCTTGTCCTTCAAGCATTTTTTTAAGCAAATGCTTCCTCTTCACTGGTGAGTGCCCTAAGGTATCAAACAGAGTGAGAACCAGAAAGTGCTGAACACCCAAGTGCATCTTCCCAAAACAGACGATGCTTCCTTCTGGATTCCTTTAAATAGGGGGAAAATATGAGCCAGACTTTACAGTATTTACATTTTATATCTTTAATTAATATCCACAGCAACACCCTGTGGTATCCTATTTTATGGAAAAGGAAACTAAGACTCCCAAAGGTGAAGCAATGTCTCCACTCATCTATCATCCTGGTGTGGAGACACTTTTATATCTCAGATGGTAAATATTTAACTCTTTCCACCACCACACATGAGGGAGAGAGAAGGGAAAATTGTGGCAAGGAAAAAGCGCTGGGGAAGTTGCTAAAGTCTTTGGAAGAATATCTGAAAATCATCTTAATCCTATATAACTGAATATTATAATGAGTTGTCTAAATGAAAATATAGGTATGGGATGATTAATAGCTTGTGATGCTTGAGAATCAGATGGCTAAGAGCAAAAGCTACATAATCTGGAGATTTTAATTAACCAGTCAGAACTATAGGTGCTCTGAGAAGTAATCCAAGACTGAGCAGGGGCAACCCAGGTACCTGGAGTGAAGAAACAGCTTGACTGCTTCTATGTTTAACCTCTTGTCAGTCCTTTGCATAGTAAACTGACAGTTCTCTGTTTTCATCCCTAAAGCTAACTCTGCATATTGCTTGCCTTTTCCATGACATTTCTTCCCAATGCAAATATTCCAAATTCAGTCAAAAACTCTGAAATTTGACCTCTTCACAAAATTTCAGTATTTTAAATTTTCAGGTCTTTTGATCGATGATCCCAATTTAGCGCTCAATGGAATCTTGTGTACACATGACAGAAAGCTAGAAATGCATTTACAGAAGCCAAGAATGGCTCACTGTGCTTTCATCTATCTGCTGTTCCTTCATTTGCATTCCTTCATATGCTGCTCCTTCATATGCATTCCAGCCTCCTTCTTAGACTGTTCAGAGAGAGCCAGAGTAGGTCTGTCAAGTAGAAAAATTCTTTGAGATACAAGTGGTAAGCTGAATAAAGCAGAGCTGATTGAGAGGACTGCTTCTAAATTACTTAAATCCAAAGATGGGGGGGTTAATGTCAATGCCTTCCTGTGAGCTCTAAAGCTCATTTGAGGATTTACACCTATTGGTTTATGATGTATCTGCCTTACTCACATATCTAATGATCAAAGTAGGCAAGTTAGAGGTACTGACTTGCACTTAATATCTAATATGCACTGTAAGATTTTAAAGAGAGTTCTTTTCTGATTCAGCTTCCCCAGCTCTAGACTGAGCTTCTCATTTGGAGTCCAGCTTTTGTTGCAAAGACTTTGGGTGGTTATAGATTTTCTTTATTTTGTCTCTCAGCCCTCTCCATTGTCTTTGGTTAACTCCTCTTCGATTGTCCTTCAATAATGTATGCTTTGCCATTATTCACTCTTCAGTGACCAACACATCAGTTCCAGTTCATCAACTCCAGATCGGGCTTTGCTTGCCCTGAGCACATGGCCTACTTCTGACTATTACAGTCAAGCCAAAATTATTTTACCTCTAAATTGTTTTAATGATCTGGAACTATGTGACTTCCTACACTTCTTCCCTATCAAAATTAGAAACACTTTCATGACTGCAAAGCTTTTAGTATTATCAGGTTAATATCTACAAACAGTTATCAGGCTCATTCATTAGCATGCCTTGTTACATTATCACATAGGATACATTTGTTCGGTGCAACTACTATGGGCATAAAGCCTTTACATACTGGATTTAGAAAGGATATTAAACATCTTCTAAGTCAGTCATTGTCAGACCAATTAATCAGTGAATTAATATCATACATACATATATAATCTATCTATGAAATGTTTTATCTCACTGAAGACCATGAGCTGTGAAAAAAAGATTTCCTTATAATTTCACACATGGCTCTAATTCTGTAATTTGGAATTAAAAGGACAACTCTATTCCTTTTTCCATTGCCTGTCCTGCAGATGTTTGTAGAAAACAAACATGTCCCTTATGAAAATTTTCCTTTGTAGGCTAGATATTCCTTTTCATCAAATCACAGGACTTCTAGCTATGCAGCAAGCTGTCTTTTGAGTATGCTCTAGTCTGTCAGTGTCCCTTTAGAAATTTGGCCCCTACATTAGCCTTAGAGTTCTAAAGGTGACTAAGCATGGTAGTATATGGTATAATGTATGCCTACTTCCTGCATCCTGCATATTTCATTTGCGTAGTTACAATTGAGATAATGGGAAGTTCTAATTTTACTTTTTAATATTTGTTTGCTAAATCATTAATTCAACATTGACTAAGTGTGTGCATAATACTACAGTTAAGTGTGGAAGTTACAAAGGTGAATATGACATGGTCCCTAGCCCCAGTGGAGAGTATGCTAAGGAAGACAGAAAAGAAACTGATCATTATATCAACATTAAGTGGTATGTAGAAGGCTATCTCTATTTCCTCATTTGATAGTCAATCTATGTGCTTAAGCCATGTGATGATCACGTATCTTCACAAAATCTGCTGTGAGACGAGTGTTCTCTATTTTGTACTTACAAATGGTCTCTTAAGTGCAGGTCTCTAAATTCACTGGATACTTTCAATTTCTGATTTTTTTCTCCAACTATTTAATTTTGCATTGTTTTTTGTGATGAAATATAAAATATGTATTTTTTATTTTTGTGAGGAAGTATAAAATAAATAGTTAAGTGAGTTTGGAAAAAAGAATAGGAAAATAATAAAGTCAAGACTGAGCTCAGCTCACAGAATACAAGCCATACAACCCTGTACATTTCTAACAGATGGCTAAAATGTGGCTTCCTATCAGTCAAAACAAAAGGGAAACAAATCAATTAAAAATTCAACATATCCATAGATTAAAACAAAACAGTAATTCAAGATAAATACAGATGGTCAGGTATTTATTTTCCCCAGGGGAAATTTCCTAGGTCCTCAAGAATCAACATCATCAATGACATTAGATATGATAATAAACCTTAGTACAGTTTCTTAACTATCAATTGTTAATAATAGTATGATGACAAAGCACTATTAGGAAGAGTAATTTCTGAGAATACCTCTCCCACAAATGATTTAAATATACATTCTCTGCATTTTTTAAAATGTATTGACCCATATCACTTCCTTCTTAAACTAGTTCAAAAGTTTCCTACAGCATCTAGAACAAAGTCCTTGCTTGATCCATAAGGTCCTGCATGATCTAGTCTCCGTTTATCATCCCAACGCATCACCAATCTCCTCACTAGCCTCCACTTTTTAGCCTTGGAGTCTTCTTTTTACAAATACAACTCCTTAGCCTGAAATGTTCTTTTTGGAGTCCTGCTCACAGCTGGCCCCTTTTCAGCTTTCAAGCATCAATTTAATGGATACATCTTCAGCCTGCCACTGCTCACTTTACTTAAGCAGCAGAAACACCCTATTTGTTGTCTGTATAGTATCTTCTAAATGTATAATTACCTTTTTTCCCCCTGCTTATTGATTTGCATGTTGCCTTTTCTTCCCTGGACACTGCTGTGTGTATGGACACTGCTGTGTGTATGAACTATATCTATTTCATTCACGTTCTATACTTAGTGCCCATCACAAGTCTTGACCCATCTTCTCAATCCATCTAGAAAGTCTGTTGCAATTGGTGGAATAAACAATTAAGTAAATGACAAAATGATGATCTACATTTTTCCAAGATAAATTTTGGGATGTTTGTACAAATAGATACATATTTTTTGGCAATCATAAATGTTGGAGGTATTGCTGCTACAACTATGACTGGATAAAGACTGGATAGTAGATAATTCAAGGTTTTATTCTCTGGGGAAAAAAATCATTAGGGCCCTACTATCTGTGCAACAGATTAAAGCACAGCACTCCACAGCTATCCACAGCCACTGCAGCACAAGTTAGATCCCAAGCTAGGGAGGTGACTGACCCACATGGCTTGGCAGACCTCTCCTGTCTCGCCCATTGCTCTCCTCGGCAGTATATTTCAGAGGACCTGCCTGTCCTTCTGCTCTTCACTCTGTCTCTGGTGAATTGTCCCACCAGTACTCCCACCCTGTACCTCTGGCCGGTACCCCAGTTATTGTGTGCAGAAATAAGTAAATCTTTAAAAAAAAATCATTAAATGTACATATTTCCCTTTTATTACTTTTAGGGACAAAAGTATGTTTTGATTATCAAACAGAGGAAAGCTTAGGTCTGTTGTGAAAATTATGAAGCCTGAAGGCATGAACAACCCTTTTTTTCACAGAGAAAAGCTGAAGGATGTTAAACTAAATAATTAGCTTCTTTAATATTGAATCAGGCTCAGATTTTATAAGCATATGTCCTGTATCTTCAATTTAAAAGCTGAATGGCACTGGGCCAGCTATTTTCCTTGAACCCGTACTGCATCTGGGTTATCCCTGCTCCCTGTTGTTTCATGTTTATTATCTTTTAAGTAATTCTTTCAAAAAATTTTCCAGATATTCCAATTAACTTACTATCTGATATTTTCTGGAACTTAGGTATTTTTGCCCTACCTGTAGATAAAGGTAATTACTCATTTTGTGTGTGAGGGTGTGTATGTGAGAGCATTTGTGCGTTGAAGAATTATCCTCGGGCCCTCGCTGGTGGCACAGGGGGTTGAAGCACAGCACTAAGAAGCTAAAGCCACTTCAGCATGAGTTTGACCTCCACCCCTGACGTGATCCACATGGCGAGGCAGACCTCTCCTGACCCGCCCGCTGCTCACCTCAGCAGTGTGTTTCATCAATCTGCCTGTTCTGCTCCCCATTCTGTGTCCAGTGAATCCTCTCACCATCCCTGCACGTCTGGCCTGTACCCCGTATGAATAAATAAATAAACCTTAAAAAAAAAAAAAAAGAATTATCCTCTGGCCCTCCCTGGTGGCACAGTGGTTAAGGCACAGCACTACGAAGCTAAAACTACTTCAGCATGAGTTTGATCCCTGCCCCAGCGGTGATCCACATGGCGCGGCAGACCTCTCCTGACCTGCCTGCTGCTCCCCTCAGCAGTGTACTTCCTCAGTTGGCCAGTTCTGTTTCCCACTCTGTCTCTGGTGAATCTTCTCACCGCCCCAGCACCTCTAGCCTGTAGCCCAGTTTTGTATGCATAATATGCATAATAAATAAGTCTTAAAAAATTATCCTCATTCACATCAGGTTGGACTTCATCTCGAGTAATACTGAATACTGTCAATTCTCAATATTGACTCAAATTATAATTTGATTATAAAAGCTTTCTCATTAAAGAAATCTTGTGAAATCTTATGATGAATCCTTCAGAAAATTCCTTATTGAACTTCCACATTATCTTTTTTCAAAATGTTTGAGATTACCTTCAGAATGGCATAGCATATTTAATATTGCCCTGGATCCAATCTCCATTTTTATATATAATCACTTCCTAGTAGGCAGCAGTTGGGCATTGAGTAAACTTTGGAAATAATCATTACCCACAGTAGAAGAATAAAGGTGTGGGATTATTAATTCAATCACATTTTTTATGTATTTAAACCTTATGTAACTTCACAGATAAATTCAGCTCAATGCAATAAAGAGCATAATAAAATGTTTTCCCTCCTTATTTCTAATATAATACCATCAATTTATACTTTAATTACTAGGAAGTAGTTCAAAAGGAGCAATAGAATTAGAACGTATCCTATAAGTAGAAACAGTAAGAATTTGAGAAGGTAGAGAAATGGCGCTTTCAAGCCCTAAATATTGGAGTCAGTGGAATTTTGAAATGACTGGGAAGAATGAATTTTTGGGTTCATGACTGCGCAACAAAGAAGGTCTCTCTTTGTGCTGATTAACCAATGGTTCTTTTGGGAGAATTAAAATACAAGTTTTGCTGATATCTTGTTTGTCAGAAATAAATATGACACTAATTAGCTCATGGTGCAACTGCCCTCTAGCTGTCTTTCTTATTCAAATATTTCTAATGAATACTTCATGTCAGCTACAGTGCTAGGCATCAACATATAAGGAAAAATAAAGACACTGTTTCTCTTCTCAACAAATCTCAAATTTTATAATGTCAAAAGTTGAGGTCAGTTACAATTATAGAATTATATGACTGGCACTACCATAGAGAAAGCAGAGGTAGAGATGGCTGAATCAGAACAAGAGTAGACTCATTCTTCAGAACAGAAAAAATAATACAAGCACTCCTCTGTCCCATATATGGAAGAGGAGGCGGGGAAGACAATACTTGAAAAGATAAAAGAAGAGTCCATTAAAAGAAAACCATGCAGAGATGTTTTCCTATCCTATATCTTCTCCTTTAATTAATAAGAGGGATTAGTATTTCAAATCACCACATTATGCAGACCTCCAGGATTCGAAGACTGGGAAGCACACACTGTTCTCCCAAGGCTTCTTATGATTCATTCTCCCTCCTCCCCGTTAACACTCCAAATTAGGGGCCACCTCTCAGCTATGGGCATTTTTCCTGAATGTGATTCTTTAGAAGAAGGGCAATGAAGAACAACTGTAAAAAATTTAAAAGGCATAATGAATGCAGGGATTACAGGATGGGATGGAAGGAAGAATGTTTTGCAGGAAAGGTCACACCCACCACAGCAGTGTGCAAAGTGCTTCATCTACCCATTAAATGGTACATGATGCAACAAACTATCCTTTATCTCATTGTCTTGAGAATTGTACAATTCTACTTTTAAAACAAAAGTTTTCCAAACCTGTACCTTTCCTTATCCCAGCGCTCCTTTGAATTAAGAGAAGAAAGGGACATTCTCAACAGTGAGGCTTGTTTTGTGTGGTCTCTCTGAGATTTTTTTTTTTTTTCTGTTAAGTGTGTGTACAAATATATAGAGATTGTCCTAAGATTTCTCATGCTTTTCTCCAGAGTTTGATGTTTATCAAAGCATGCAGTAGCCTCTGGCCAACCTCTGAGAGAGTCATTATAATCACAGTCTTCTTATGACACAGACCTGTTTTAACAGACCAAGTACAGCACAAGTAGCTGGGCGTGGTTACCTTCTCTTTATGTGGCTCCACCAACATGACTCAACACTAATCAATCACAGGAAAATACTTATGAAGCACCAAAAATGTATTTGTAGCATGGAAGGACAGAACATACCCCACACTTCACTTAGTCACCGAGGAACTTAAAAATACTCACTTCCTGATTTAGGGGATTTCAAGCACTGCCCTTGGGCTTTGGTTATTTCTCACTATAGACTACCCTTGAAAATCCAGCCCTGAGGCATTCTGTTAATCAATATAATATTGCAAATCAGAAATGTTGAGCACAAAATTATATTCTCTGATTAAATTTTTTAAAAAATCAATGCATGCACAAGAAAAAAAGATTAGAAGAAATACAACAAAATATTTAAGATTATTTTTAGGATGGTGGGCTTATGAGTTTTTTTTTAATTTTATGATTTTTAGATTTGCATTTTCTAAATACTCTGTCATATGAGTAAAGCTTATATAAAGAGGGCATAAAGCCTAACCAGTGATTTTTTCAGAAGGTATTGAGGAGTCTCAGTACTTGCTTATTTCCAGCTACTTCTATGTCCAGCAGATGGAAGATGGAGACGACAAGAACCTGCACAAAGATAACAGATATTGTCTAATAGTATTAGGCAACACTACAGTTTCAAATTTAGAAAACAATAATAAAAAGAAAGAAAACAAAAATGGTCTATTGATTTCTTTTCAAAATGCTTCCCACATCCATTTCTTCATCTTCATTATTTCTCCTGCCTAAATGGTTCTAACAGCCCAACTCACATCTTTGCCTGCTCTTCTCTCCCCTGCTCCCATCTATCTTAAACACCGCAGAAGCTTAGCTTCTCAGGATACCCCCTCCATCATATTCCTCTTCTATTGCAAAGCATCAAGTAATGGCCCAGCTCTACTACTTAATAACTGTTTTAGTTATTGCATGGCACACACACACACACACACACACACACACACGTATCTTATATGTTTAGATAGGCAGACCTAGTATATGTGATTGTCAGTTCCCTTCCTAGTCTTTATGTCCACTGGATTAGAATTTAAATTAGGCACTCCCTAGTGGTGCAAAGGATTAGAGCACAGCACTGTGAAGCTGTCTGCAGCCACCGCAACATGAGTTCGATCCCTGGCCACAGAGGTGGCTCACATGACATGGCAGACCTCTCCTGACTCGCCTGCTGCTCCCCTCAGCAGTGTATTTCAGTGCATCTGCCTGTTCTGCTCCCCATACTGTCTCTGGTGAATCCTCTCACGCCCCACACCTCTGGCCTGTACGCCAGTTCTTGTATGCATGGGTAGATAATTTTTTTTTTATTAAAGAATTTAAATTAGCTGGAAAAGGATTCTGTACCACTTCTTGTATGCTGTCCTTTGGGGAAAGATTCACTGGGATGCTAAGTATTGTCAGCTGCAGAGATCCAATCACTAGATATAGCAAACTATTTTTTTTTCATGCTTTTAAAAACCTGGGATAGATGACATATAATAACCTTACAAATACACATAAACATATTCAATTTCTAGTTATCCAACAATGGGCAAAGACATTTCAATAATAGAGCAGTGACACTGGGACGTCTTTAAAAAGAGTCTACATATCTTATATCCCAAATACTTTCTGATAATTTACTCAGAAGTGCTACTTTTACCAGAGTACTTCATATTTAAAAAGAAAAATATTAGAAATACTATCTTTTTTCTCAGACTGAAGGAAGTAAAACAAAACAAAGTTGACACATACTTTCTCAAATCAGGACCTGGAAAGTGGGAGAGCCTTTGGGGTCACCAGTGGTCAGGGCTGGGAAGTCATCCTGTGTTTTAGTGAATTCTGCACAGAGATAACCACTCCATACTGCTCTTGTCATTCTCCTCTGAGTAATTAGGTCAATGAGGCCAGGCATTTGAAATCACTTGCACTCAAAAGTATTTTTTAAACTCCTATCCTGTGCCAAGCAATGTTTTGGTCTGGGAAAGCATCAATGAATAAGATAGACAATAATCACTTCCTAATGAAATGAATGTTCTAATTAACAAACATAACAGCATGAGTGTTATTATCTCATGATTTGTCAGCCATGAAACCCTAAAAGTATATGCAAAATTATGTGCATATATTTACTTTTCTAGAATAAAGGTCTTTAGATGTCAACAGATTTTCAAAAGATGCTGTTCCCATTGAGATTTTTTTAAATAGCTCTAAAATATAATTTTAGCACACCTAGCACTGTGACTTTGGAGTCAATAAATTGGTATTTAAAGTCAGGTTCTGCTACTTATTAACTACATATAAATTGGACAAAAAATTCATTTTTCAGCACCTCAGTTTTTTCAGCTATAAAGCTGAGACCTTATAAATTAAATAATGTGTGGGAAGCACCTTGTATACCATAAATTACTTCTCCCCCTCCCCTTACCCCCAGTCTCCATCCCTAACCCGCTCCTATGCTTACCTTCAGGTTCAGAACCAAATATGAATGAGGACTTTAAAGTAAGTTCAAAGTACAAAGAAAGGTTAAGTTGCCTTTGTGAGCTAGGTCTTCATCCCTTGAAGCTTTCAAATTGAGTGTGATCAGTCATATAGAAAATATCACAGGAATGATCCTTTTTAAACTAAGTTTGTGAAATCACTACCATTGTACATATCAAACAGGTGGATGCCCAGTTTTTTTTGGAGAGTATTTAATGATCCAGGTTACAGTCAAACTTTGTTAATTCCCTGAATAAAATAAATACATATTTTAAGTGTAGTTATATAATATTTGGTGTAATTCTCTTATATGACTCGACTCAGAAGAACAATGCACATGATAATAATAAAACTGTCTTCTACTTATTTGTTCAACATTTAACAATTTCAAGGGTCCTTCCTTTCCTTTAATGATGGAAACCACATGTTAAAAAAAACTAAAGAGACCCAACTGGGCTCTGCTCCAATTGCTGATGAGGAAACTGACTCCTCTTTACTTGCCTCCTGACCCTTTGAGCTCCAATTTTTCACATACCTAATTGTCAAACAATCTTTTAAATTGTAGTTCTGACACATTAGTCCTTCTTCAGTATGGTTTTGATATCATTGAGAGGTCTGTTGCTGATAAAAGGAAAAAACCCAAGTTCTTCAGTCTGGCCTAAAGGTCTGTCATGGTGGACACCCTATTTGATGCCAAAAAGAAACGTTGAAACGTTCCATGCTTAGAAAGAAAGAGGTTATACTGTTATGAAGCTCTCTTTTCCCTTCCTTGGTACTCATTTTTCAGGACACAGTGGCATTTTCTTTGGGAAGACTTTCTGGGCCTTTCTTGCATACCTGGCTCCTTTCTTCCTTTCCATTGCCATACGACTTATTTGTTTGGGACCCTCCCTGGTGACACAGCACTATGTGCCCTCCCTGGTGGCACGGTGGGTTAAAGCACAGCACTAAGAAGCTAAAGCCACTTCAGTACAAGTTCGATCCCTGGCCCCCTAGGTGGTCCATATGGCGTGGCAGACCTCTCCTGACCTGCCTGCTGCTCCCCTCAGCAGTGTGCTTCATCCGTCAGTCTGTTCTGCTCCCCACTCTGTCTCGTGAATCCTCTCACTGCCACTGCACCTCTAGCCTATACCTCAGTTCTGTATGCATAAATAATTAAATCTTTAAAACAAAAACATAGCACTACAAGCTAGCCGCAGCCGCTTCAGTGCGAGTTCCAACCCTGGCCCCAGAGGTGATCCACATGGTGTGGCAGACCTCTCTTGTCTTGCCCACTGCTCCCCTCAGCAGTGTACTTTGTCCATATGCCTGTTCTGCTCCCCACTCTGTCTCTGGTGACTCTTCTCACTGCCCCTGCATCTCTGGCCTGTACCCCAGTTTTGTATGCATAAGTTAATAAAGCTTTAAAAAAAAAAAAAAAGACTTACTTCTGGAGTAGTAAGGGGCACTTCATTTTAGCTTCTTTATGCCATCTATTGCTATTCTTACATTACAAACTTCAGGGCTTCCCTAGTAGGCTATGACTTAAGTCTCTGTGCTATCATTGCTAGGGCCAGAGTTTGATCCCCTAGGAAGTTGACCCACATGGTGCAGCAGACCTCTGCTCTCTCCCCTGCTGCTCCCCTTGGAAGTGTATTTCATTAAATTCATCTTTTCTGTCCCCCATTCTGTCTCTGGTGAATCCTCTCACACTCATATCTCTGGCCTGCACCAAGTTCTTCTACATGCAAAAAAAATAATAAATAAAAAATTTCTAGAAGCCCATTATACGCTATGCACATATAGTAGCCTCCCTTTTGATCCAGTCTTAATTCCTCCCTCAGAGACGCTGTGGAATAGCACAAGGAGCAATGTTTGGGAGCCAGCAAGACTTGGGTTAACTCTTGACTTAATTTGCTCACTGGTGATCCCAGACTTCACTCTTAGCCACAGTGTCCTCATCTGCAAAATAAAGAATACTTACATATATCTTATACCACAGAGTCTACAGAGTATAGTAGGTCCCTATAAACTATGATCAGAATGTTTGATTCACAAATAAAGGAATAACTACTAGACAGAGTCCTCAGAAATCTTAAAGTCACACCAGCATGTTATACTATGTACTCAAATACCATTATGTTCTGGCACTTTCAGGTGGAATTAAGGTAGAAAAGAATAATGTACATCAAAGACATAAGGGGCTGCTACTGATTTCAGCTGAAGTAGTAAAGCACTTAAAAACACATTGTACATTCAATGACAAGGGGCTTACAGAAGAATTCTGTGGTTAACCCATCATGCTAGGTTATGTCTGATAACAAAGTTTTGAAGTTTTCATAACAGAAATCTGGTAACCTTACCTATAACCCTGGCACAGTGGGAAACCTCAAAGACTTCCAGTTCTTTTTTACTCAGTGTGTGGTCAAGAACCAGAAGCCCTGACATACCTGGAAACTTGTTGGAAATGGAGAATTTGAGTCCCTGCCTAGATTCTACTCAATCAGAATCTGCATTTTTTACAAGATCTGCAGGTGATAGGTGACACATTAAAGTTTGAGAGGCACTGTTCTTTTCATCAATAAGGAAGGTGAGTTTGTGGAGTTTCCCAGGTTGTGAAATCTGCTAACTGCAGGTACAGCACAAACCAGGGACCTTTAATTTTGAGGCTTTTGATCTTGCTACTGAGCTGCAGATGTATTACATGGTTGGGTGAACTTTTTTTTTTATTTTTAATAATATGTTTATTTTTACATCATTTTGTGCCTTTTTCCATCTCAGTTGTAATCACCCATTGCCATCACCACAATCCAGTGCACTTCCCTCCCCCCCCACACACTGTTTTTGATACCATTCCCTATTCCACCCCCATAAAATGTGTCTGGTATATAGTTGTTCATTATTATTTTCTCGCCTGATCCTTTATACTCCTGCTATGAGTGAAACCATCAAGTATTTTTCCTTTTCTTTCTTGCTTATTTCTCTAAGCATGATCTTTTCTAGCTCCATCCATGTTGCTGCAAAAGGCATGTGTTTTTTTTCTTTTTCTTTTTTTGGTTGCTGAGTAATATTCCATTGTGTGTATGTACCATATCTTTTTAATCCAGTCATCTACTTTTGGGCATTTGGATTGTTTCCATGTCTTTCCAATCGTAAATAAAGCAGCAATAAACATGGGGGTGCCAGGTGTCTTTTTGAATCAGTGTTTTTTTGTCTTTTGGGTAGATACCGGTTAGGTGAACTTTTTAGACACCGTTTTGATTGCGTCCCTATTACTTAAATCATATTTTTAATATGATTTACCACTGAAAGTAGAATTCTTTTTCTTAAGCACCTATTGGCTCTCTAAAAAGGACTCTAAAAGTGAACTAAAGTCCATTGTTGGTACCAAAATAGTTAAAACACTTATAGGACTATATACTAGTGGTAACATTAATTTCATACAACTACACTGGGAAATTCTTTCCTTTCAAATCTTAAAATAGTATTTTCCCATTAAAAACAAAAACGGTCACTAAAATACTTGATTTTCCCTGCAGATATAAAGAATTTTGTGTAGTTTCTAAACTTCACATCACTAAATTGAGGAATTCAGTAGCTATGTATTTTTTTATTTTCATTTATTTTTTATTTTTATTTTTTTAAAGATTTATTTATTTATTCACACAGAACTGGGGTACAGGCCAGAGATGTGGAGGGTGATAGGATTCACCAGAGACAGAGCGGGGAGCAGAACAGGCAGATCGACGAAGTACACTCCTGAGGGGAGCAGAGGGCGGGCCAGGAGAGGCCTGCCATGCCATGTGGTCACCTCCGGGGCAGGCGGAGATCGAACTCATGCGGAAGTGGCTTTAGCTTCTCAGTGCTGTGCTTTAACCCGCTGCGCCACCAGGGAGGGCCCCAGAATTCAGTAGCTATAAAGTATGAGTTTGATATGTAAAAGTAAATGCTCTCATGGATACCTCTTCGTACTGAAATTCTACCTATTTAACCAAGATGAGCCCAACATGTTACTAAATTTATCAATTTCATTAATTAAGATATTACCTCTCAAGGCAGGGTCTTGACCACCAGTGAGTACCTCCAAACCATTGTTTATTTTTTTTACTCTGTGTTCTCTATCACAGCTCTGTGTTTTTAGTATTAAGTATACAAAGACTGAAACTTCATTTAGCAAATATTCTGATCCCATCTTTTGTGTCTGAAATTGAGAATATGATGATGAACAAGATCAATATAGTTAGAACCAGTGTTCAAAGATCTTACAGTGCAGTTAAATGTTTAGAATGCCAACCACACTTGGCTGAGAAAAACAGCCCAGAACAGCCTAAAGGATTTTATTACTACACCAAAAACTATTAGCCTCAAGCTATTGACCATCTACCAGTACCAGGTAGGATCATTTATCTACCCATTCATCATACATGGAATGAGTACTCACAATATCCGAGTCACTGACCCCTCTCATTTTACAACTGACAGATAATTCAAGGTGAATTGAAGACAAGTGTTGCTTGGTTTAACAATGAGGGTTGGCTGAAATCTCATATCATTTACATCTCTGTGTCTTCCACAGTGAATAGCACAGTACCTTATGCAGAGTAAATATACAACCACTTAATCAAGAATATAAAATTCACTTCGGGAAATAGGGATAGCAAATCAGCAATGAATGCCCCCTTGAATAAAACACATCTATGTTGATTATTAATATTTTGCCCAGAGGGAGAATTATTAATGTAAATAAACTGTTTTAGTGAGTACCTCCTATATGCTATGCACTATGCACCTACTGTACCGCGCATTCTCTCTGCCTGCATGGGGAAGACAAGTAACAATTCAAACAACACCTTCTCATTACTATTATGATCTATTAAAGCACAAGGTTCTATAGAAATATGTAGGCTATAAATATGTAGTCTCATCTCCAATATGGGGGATGGGCAATATAAGAGGACTCCGATCCAGTTCAATTCCATCTGTATCTTAGAGATGACTCTATCTATTGAAGCCCGAGATATGCATTAGGGACTGAGATTTTATGTTAATCATTCTGAATTATGCTCTGTCTCTACTACCAATGCATCTATCATTTCTCCTTTTGGGAAGCACATAGAAAAATGAGAAACCTCTTGCTCATAAACTACCACATATATTTTATTTATAGTAGTATATTTCACACAATTGCTGGTAAACAATTGTGGGGGCTTCCTTATAAGTCATTTTGACTAAAAGAACTATTCTTTACAAAAGTTCCTGCACAGACTTCCATTTTTTTCATACAATTATTAAATTTTTAAACTTCCAAACAAAGGAATTATAACTGGAGTGACAATAGTTCTACTCCACATGGAGCATTATGGGAGCATTTGCTTCAAGGGACCTGTCAAAATCCACCCTATTGGTAGTTTCCAGAGGAAGAACACTTAGATTACAGTCATTTCTTTCTCCTTCATGGTTCTAGAATTAGTCCTCTTCCCAACTTTATTATTCCAGTAAAAATGCTCCTGAATATGTAAATGGCATATATAGATAGTACGTATAGAAAACTGAATAGTCAACATATAGGAATTTACACAAAAATAATGTAATATTCGTGTGTGTGTATTTAATGTTGAAAAGCAGCTGTCAATATGCATGTCTGCATTTCATAGAGAAGTGGAATTTGAACCCACCAATGACATTAATAACCTATTTATTATTTTACCTAATTTTCAATGCAGTATCTTGGCAAAATATGACTCGTTTCATGGTATTACCCATTTCCTTCCATATGGTACATAATGATTGCCCAAGTGTGATTTGAGCTTCTCTTGAGCTCTGGGGTCAACAGAAAAATGAAGGATATGAGGCTGGTCACTTGGGCTCTTACCAAATTCTTCCACCAAGTACCTAATTCTATGACTCTAACAAGAACTTAATGTTCTATGAATTTCATATTGATCTCAGATGAACATTTTTGATTAAATGGAAACCACTAGGTATAGTGTTGAATTCCAAAATTCAATACATTTCCTTAATACAAAAATTCTACTTGAACAGTTTGAAATTTGAGTCCAACGTCAGTGTGAATTCAAACCTTGTCCCCTCCATGACACCTTCTCAGATGATCATTTACTATTCCTTCTCTGAACTCATAATGAGTTTAAAGTGAAACTGGAGAGCAGTTGGCCAGGTGATGGATCAGGGACTAGAAGCTGCCAAAGAGCTGGAGGAAAGAAAGCTGCAGTTCTCAAAATGGAGTGAAAACTGATTTGTGGGTCAACTCTCTTCAAGGAGCCTGCTGAACATATAAAATAAAGGCAGAGGAGAGATCCTTATGTATCATCTGCATTACAAAGCACAGGGTGAGCCAGTGAAGCAGATGTGGGCAAAGAGAATTTCTCAGAACACAAGTCATGATTAATCATTGCTTAATTCAAATACACTGAATAACCCTACAAAACACTGAGAGTAAATCTGGAACAACTAAGCCTGTGTTTAGGATTCCCTACTCCTATTGTCACTGTTTCCTTATAATTGGTGATGTTTCATAGTTTACAGATAATAGCAAAAAGATAGTCATCAGGAGACATCAATGTTATAAAATTGAAATGGATGAACACATCCTTTTAAAAAAAAAAAAGGTTTCCCTCCAAAAAGGGTATTGAAGATGAGCCTGCTCTTTAGCCTTGATCACCCTATTCCTACTATTAGTGTCTTTCCTCCACATGGGATCATATTTCTCATAATTGATGATTACTATAAGGTGAAAATCGTTTTTTAAGAACCTTCTAAAAGGCCACTGACATTGTGCTTCCCTGGGGAAGGGGAGGAGATATAAATAGAGAGGCAATACAGATTTCCAAAGATCCCTTCTTAGTCTTTGGGCAGTTAGGAATACAAGAACACACTGAGCAGACCATCTGCTCTTGTCAACTCTAAGTCTAGGTGGCAGAACACATCTGTCACTCAGTTCTTGGTAGAGCATGACATTGACACCCTCCTGGATATTGGTGGTTCATTTAAGTTTTGATGGAATACAGGTGAATTGGTGGTGGGAAGCCCATGGGGATTACAGCTGAGTTGAAAAGAAATGCACAAAATGAAGAATGATGTAAAAAAATAAGAAATATAATTAAAAAAATAAATGAGCTAAATTATATGAATAAAATCACTATAAAATTACAAAAGGGAGTGTATTTTAAAGAATATTTTCCCAGGATTACAATAGGTCACTTGGCATCTTCCAGCCTATAAGCGAAAACTGAATATCTCTAGGCTGTAATTCAGTACATCTGCACAGATTGATAAGCAGCAGTAATTACATAATCACAAACAACCTAGCAGGGCGTTAGTAAAATACTATCAATGTCCTTGTGATATTCTATGTGCATTGTTGGTTCTTTTTCTTTCATATTTATAAAGAATAACAAATAATAATAAGAAAATTCTTAAGATATTATTAATATACTAAATTTTTGGAAAATAAAATGCTTTTTATTTTACCTTGAATAAATTCAATATGTTGGATAAAATATTTTCATCTCCTACTTACTGGGTACAAATTGGGCACAATTTGAGAGGCAGCAGGGTTAGCAGAAAGTATATGAAATTTAGGGAAGATCTGGGTTCAAATTCTAGATCAGTGATTTCATTAACTGTGCTCTTGGGTAGCCTAATTAGCTTCTTTGAAGTTCTATTTCCTTATTCTTAAAAGAGATAAGAGATGTCTACCTCATACTGTGATTTTGAGTATTAAATCAGATAATAAAAATGTTTTATACACTATAATTTTTAATTGTAATATTATTTACGTTTCATCACTTCTAACCTGAGCTTATTTCTTTATTCATCTAGTCAAACATAAGTATTTAGGGGATTTCCTTTATATTCTGGGATACAGAGATTAGATTATAAAGAGTCAGAAGTTCACAAGAATATGATGAGCTCAGAGACTGTAGAAGCCATGATAGGAAATGAGGCCAAAAGTGACACACAGTCAAGGTTAAACATTGGTGAAAAGCAATTTAATCTGTAAGAGAGACATTATTTATATTATGCTGTCTGAGACGTGGGTTTTGTCAAATGAAAACAGATGGTGTGATTCTTTCAATTTCTGAAAAACACCTGATGACACATATACAGAATATATTTGTCCACTATCAATATACAGTTCCTATCAGAGCAAATGGCTATTGTTTTTCTTTAGAAAACTGCACTTGAAGTATTTCATGAAATATCCATGGTTTGCTTACAAATGTAAAAGCTACAATACCATCTAATCAACAAGACAGTTTTACTGTTTAGCTCATAGTTTCCTTTGCTTTGAATATAAAAGCTAAGTTTCTGTATTTAGATCAATGATTTACTAGAAAGAAACAACACATTTTGTCCTATGAAAGAAGGCTATGTTGCTCCCTCCCCACCCCCCTCTTCTCTGAATGGCAATCCTAGGTTCCAGATGCCATCAGCTGGGGAAGATAGCCTGTTACATTGGAATTCCCTTGTCAGGGCTATTTTTCCCCTAGTTCCTATCTTGAGAAACTACAACAAGTCTTTCCTGTTCCTTCCCTTTTTTCCTACCCTTTCTCCCCTCCCCCATCCTCTCATTTTCTTTTGTTCTACACCCTTTAGAATTTGTATTTTACTAAGATACAGATAGAGGTCAAGAAATGGCATCATTAAAAAAAATAGGAAAGTGAAAAATCTGTTTCAATATTTTTTGTGCAAGCATACTTTCTGATACATTTTATTCTTTTGCTATGTAGGCCTGTTCCTTCCAAATGAGTCAGTTTAGGTGGTAATGTTAATGTGTTTGAGCAGACATGTGGCAACACAGCTTTCCTCTCCAAATCAAAACAAACAAAAACTCAGCTGGATAAGTATGTGAATACCTGTTATTGGACTCAGAGACAAATTTTATTTTGGAACATCTCATTCAGATCAAAGTAACAACAAAATGTATAATAAACAACAAAAATTCCACCAAGAGTGATTCATTTACTGAACCATATGTATTAGAACTCTGTTAGAAATTTTTACTCAGGTAATATTCTTATTCTCCCTTAGTTAACTGTAGTGAATTACAAATGTTTAGATCCTAACAGAAGAACTGACTTCCTGAATTCACACCCATTAATTTCCTTTTAATCGCTTAGTAAAATGGGAACTTTCTTGATTTCAAAACACTGTAGATTATCTGAGAGCATGTGTACATAGAAAGTGTATAACCCTGTGTCTTTCCTGGTGGTGCAACAGGTTAAAGCACAGCATTATGAAGCCATTGCAGCCACTGAAGTATGAGTTCAATCCCCAGCCAGGGAGGTGACCCACATGGTATGGCAGACCTCTCCTGGCCCACCCGCTGCTCCCCTTAGCAGTGTACTTCGTCACTGCCTGTTCTGCTCCACAATGTCCCTGGTGAATCCTCTTACCCCCTTGCACCTCTGGCTTGTACCCCACTTCTGTATGCATAAATAAATATTTCTTGTATAAGTCTCCAACAGTGTTATTGTTGGTAGACTTTTTTTAAGTTACCATCAATTATATTGCCCTAGATATCTGTTTTTAGAATTTGGAATGTTTTAGGTATTCAGAATGAACATTTTGTTGCCCCACCGGGAAATTCCAACACAATTTAACATGAAAAAATGTGCAATTTCTTAGCTACAAATTCACAGAAATCCAGTAAGTAGAAGTCACCAACCTCATCCAGTATTTTTATTTATATGTCTCTGAGGCACACTGATTTAGGGTCAGTAATCTTAGATCTTTTGTTTCCAACTTGCTATGGCTTTAGGCAGCAATGGTAAATTCATCATGAGAGTTACACATTCTGCAGAACATTCTATAATCTATTTGGCCAAACTCTCACCTTTATCTAAGTTGACAAGAAGGTGAATTCAAATTCAGGGCTGCCTTTCCTGAATATCAGCTTGCAGTGGTATGTTATTTCCCCCAAGCTAATGGCCAATAATCAAGTTTTTGAGATTGTAAATTATGACTTTCATAATCACAATGCCTAGTAAAAACACTTGATATATAGTGTATGAAAATAAAGAGTTTCTATGTTACAATGAAATAAAGCTAAAATGAATGATATAACAAACATTACTTTCTAAAATTTGGGAAACCTACCTGTTCAAGATAATTACAAAGATTTATGTATGATCTAAATAATCATGTAATCTATATCTTCCTCAGGGGGAAAAATTAATGTCCTTCTAAAACATTTTATCAAGGAACAAACATATGCTCATCTTCATTGATGTAAACAAAAATGAGTTTTCTCTATCTAGAATACAGTTCCCCTTGAATGAGACTGCCTTAGTAAAGCACTTGTGAAGAATTATGGAAACTCTTTAAGCATGTGAGTTCTTAATGAAACCTCACTTCTCTACTTCATCAAATTTACCAAATCCTTTGGATGAACTTAGATCTTGGAAGAATATTAAGTATGACCTAACCATTTGTCCAACCTCATTTAATAGAATTTGAGAGTTAAGTAGCACAACTCTAAATTTCACATTTTGTGCATTTACAGAAACTAGGTTTAGAAACTCTGTTATGAGAACACCCTTAAAGGATCTGATTGGTTCAGTCATTATCTACCAACAGCAATGATCATTGGAATTTCTTTGTGATCCCTTGATAATTAAGTGAAACAATACTTACGGATTTTAGGTATAGGGCCTTTTAAGACACAGGGTCCTAGAATAGGTTTTTTTTTTTTTTTTTTTT